>NC_057802.1:90516854-90594789 GCF_018294505.1 Triticum aestivum
ATCATAGAAACAGACCAAACCTTTATCTCCTTGCACGACACACAATTGATCTCTGAACATCAATCGATCTCGTCAACATGTGTCGGGGCATGAACCGAATGGGATGTCAAAACTAAGATGCGAAGCGACACGTAGTGGAGGCAAAGTGAAACTTCAAACAAACCGTTTGTTTGTATGCATGTCGGACAAATTACAAATAAACATTGGAAATACAAGCATGGTCTAGGCCCACATGCGAATGGTACTCGGCGGAATGTTCAAATGAGGCATATGGGAGGATGGACTCGACCGGAGGGCGACATGATCGATGGAGAAGAGGGTTGGAGAGGAATGAGAAATAAGCAAACGCCACATGATTATACATGAACGGCTCAAATAAACAATAAGTTGTCTCGCTTGGCCTACATAGTGAAAGGCCTAATGTGCAACACGGAGCACTGACGCTCGAATATGGTCGGCAAAACAAGGAAACCGACATGTGGGGCACACCTGTCATGGAGGAGCTGGCCCACGACCTCCTCACCACCGGCAACCATTCATGTGGGTCGTGGGGGCCAACAACATGGCGCAGCTCCAGCACCGCCTCTGGACACGGCGACCGCGGTGAGCGACACGCTCATCGTCGCTAGACACGGTCGGTTTCAGTGTGCCGAGGATGGTGTTAGTGCTATGGCACGACCAACAGTATGTTTGGTTTGTGCCCAAGGTTGCCCCATCAAAGCATTGGGTAGCCAAAATTTTGGTTGAGGTTTTGGTTGCCCATGATTTGGCCGACATCGGCAAGAAAAATGAACTAGAGTTGGCTAGAGTTCACTGGCATGCCAAAAAATGGCAACCATCCAAACAAAGTCCAATCTTTGGGTCATGACCAAAAGTTTGGTAAGGTGCACTTTGGCCACAATCCAAACACACCCCAACACCCAGCTCGTCGAGGATGCACGGGGCGCCGGGACGCGTCCGCGGAGTGGTGTAGCGCGGCCAACTGCATCCTTAGGACTTGAGACCATGCCGGGTCGTCTTGCTTTTTCAATGACATGCGTCGATCGCATGTGAGAAAAGGGCATCTCCAACGTCGCAACGACCGCAGCTGACTACCTTGGCACACTAAAAACCCTCGTCCCTCGCGCCGTCGCGCGGTGCCTTCCCAGCCGGTGCCAGCTGCCCGCATTCATGCCGCCCGTCTGTATGCCGTTGTTAAGAGGCTCGGTGCTCGAGGAACCAACTCCGGTGACTTAATGACGCACCAGGACGCTTGGCCTCACCGGAATGTGCTACTTAAAGCGGCAACGCCTAGCTAACCTCCACACCATAGCGCATCGTCCTCCTACCTGGCACCACATCCGCCATGACCGCAAGCACGAACGCTCTGCGGGAGAGCTTGTCTTCGGGGATGGAGCTCGAGGTTGCCGCCCTTGCTCAAGTCGCCGCACAAGCGGTGGCCACACTGGCGGCCGACAACCGGAGCACCGTCAGCCACGCGTCCTACTTGTCGCCGTCCAACGTCCGGCAGCGCCGAGGTCGGGGACTCCTCTGAGGATGAGTAGGGCATGGGAGGCGGCAGGGCATGGTGTGCCAACTGGCCGGTCCGTCTCCCGTGTTCTACTTTTCCTCGCCGGAGACCGCACCTTCACTTCACGGGTCTTGAACCCCGCCCCCGTACATGGAGATCGCAGATGGAAGACGTCGGTCGCCGCCGTAGAATAGGTTTAGGGTCGTCTTTCTTTTATTTTTCTGTCTTATAAAAGTTCGAAATGTAATGAAAATCTGCCGTTTTTGCATTAATCTCGGCCGGTGTATATGAAGTTTCACAATAATATAGTATATTGTAGGAGTACTAGCAAGATGCCCATGCGTTGCACGGAAGATCAAGGTCTTGTGGGAGAAAAGGATGAACGAGGGAAGGCCTTACCTGCAGATGCACATTCACGCATTTCACATTTTTCTACATCTACGGGAACCTATGAAAGGGTTAACGTAAATTGCCTCTCTCTCACCTCCCCTGATTTTCATGGTGGTGGGCCCCTCCCTCCCCCCAATCTACAATCAACAGCTCACACGTTTCACATTATGTTAAACGTAACTGGGACTACGTAGGTGTAGCATTACTCGTCCTAAAAAACCCAACTAAGCCAACCTCCCAGCATATCGCACGGGAAAAGACCCGGCAGCGCCGTTTTAGTCGGGATTATCGGATTACTAGTAGTAGTATCGATGGATCGCACGAAGCAACAAGTTTTTTGTTTTTGAGGGGGGCGAAGCACCTAGTTTAAAAGGAAAAAAAGCGGTACACTCACAGCACCCCTGTCGCGGTCGCATTGCGCCACACACATGTTCGGTCCTGCATAGGGCTCACGCAAACGGAACGCGCTTCGGCTTGTCTCTTCACTGACAGGTGGGACTGCACTTGGAGAAACCGACCATGCGCCAAACTCCCCCCGCCCACCGCGCGAAAATCCTCCCCCGACCCAAAAATTCCCCCCCAAATCCTAGATTCAACCGCCCTTCGGCCAACTAGCCAATAATATTCCCCAAACCCCCCTCCCCCTCCACTCCATTCGCTCCGCCAAAGCCGTCCTCCCTGCCACACCGATACGTCGGCGCCGCGGTTCATCGAGGGGACGCACGGCGATCCTCTCGCTCCCAAAGTACGCTCTCGTAGACTACCGTCCTCTAGCCGCGCCGCCACCACTGGCGACGTTCTTGTGGAGGCGAACGGCGGTCAGCGCCGCCACTGCTGGCGACGTTCGTGTGGAGACGCACGGCGGTCAGCTTCTCCCATGGTACGCGCATTCTAGACTGAGGCCCCGTGCATGTCGGTGTAGCACTGAATGTTAGCTGATAGACGCTGTTAATCTCACTGTTTGCCGAAGTAGTTTACAGTCAATATGCTCTGCTTAAGAAGCTTCCTTGCCCTGTTCTGCACTCAATCTGCTTAGCTGAGATGGCATGCCAAGGCTGATTAGTTGCTAAAATATCCTGCCATATATTTATTGTGACGTAGATTGCCATGGTCTAGTAGCCAATCTGTTAGGTGAACTAGCTCTACACCGTTTTATACTCGATCTTTGTTGCTGCGATGGCCTTCGATAGTTCGATGGCTGTGTGCTCGGCCACATTGACTGCTGAAATAGCCTGCCATAATTTAGCACTCAAATCTGTTTGCTGAATTAGCTTTACATATATTTCGTTACTTAGATCTGCTCGTCCAAATATCTTGCCATAGCTTTAGACATCGACCTAGGTATTTTCTTCTGGACTTCATAAAAAAGCATATATGTTTTTCCTGTAATATCTAGTAGAAGAACTAATTTGTATGTCTAATAGATGGATAGGACTTGGATAACTTCTGCTCGAAGATTCTCCGCTGCATATGTCGAGGGGGTTGAAAACTTCATGAACTTTATCAGAGCTGAGTACGGTGGTCCGAAATCAGATGTGCTCTGCCAGTGTAGCAGTTGTATGAATTCAGTTACAAGACCCCAGTCAACTGTGCAAAATCATCTACACTTGTATGGGATGTCGATCACATATACTAGGTTGGTTCATCATGGTGAAGCTGTGAACGTCAATGTTATTGACTACGTGGAAGCAGCAGATCACCATCTTGATCTGCCTGATGCTCAGGTGGAAGAGGAGGAGGAGGTGGTGGTGGCGGAGCCAGTGAGTTCGACCAACATTGAAACAATGCTACGAAATGCTCGTGCATTCCGTGAACTTTCACCTGCAGAAGAAAAACGGTGGGCTCACATGTTGGACAATGCAACATGGTTGTCACCCCAGGAAATAAGCTGTCAGTATTCTCAGCTATGGTCACCTTTCTTCAGGTGAAGACATCTGAGCGGATGACCAACAAATCATTCGATGCGATGTTGGCTGCTTTCCACAAAGCTTTGCCAGATGCATCTAAGCTGCCACACACCTACAGTAAAATGAAGAATTTCCTTCGTGCAGTTGGAATGGGATATGATACGATCCATGTTTGTAAAAATAATTGTGTTCTGTTCCGGAAGGATTATGCCAACTTAAGTGAATGCCCGAAATGCAAATCATCAAGATGGAAAGATGGCGATGCTGTGAAGAGGATTCCTCATAATGTTCTGAGACATTTTCCAATTACACCAAGATTGCAGAGGTTGTTTCATGATTCTGAAACAAGAGAGGATGTACTGTGGCATTCTAGGAACCAGGAGTACAGAGATCAGAATGTAATGAGCCATCCATCACATGGTAGTGAGTGGAAAAGCTTCAATCAGAAGCACGAAAAGTTTGTTGCTGACCCGAGAAACATTAGACTTGGCTTAGCTTCAGATGGATTTAACCCATTTGGCCACCAGAGCGCCACATATAGCATGTGGCCAGTGCTTGTTATCCCTTACAAAATGCCTCCAAATGTCTACACCAAAGAATCAAACTACATGATGGCCTTGCTCATCCCAGGTCCAAAAAGTCCTGGAAAGGATTTTGATTTGTTCATGGAGCCTCTTGTGGAGGAACTTCAACAGCTATGGAGGGGTGTTCTCACTCGAGACCTATATAGTAGCCCACCAGCTGATTTATTTTTGTGTGCTGTTATAATTTGGTGCATCCATGATTATCCGGCTTTGGGCACTATGTCAGGGCGAACGACACATGGTTACAATGCATGTGTTCGCTGTGACAGGAGTCCGCTGTCATACGCAATACTTAGCAAGATCTGTTACATTGGGCACCGCCATTTCCTTGCCAAGGACAAGCCGCATCCTAGAAAATACTGAAGATATGTGTTCAATGCAAAGCATGAAAACCGTGATGCGCCAAAGAGGCTCACCGCTGATGAGTTGCAAGTGGAATTAGAGAAGGTCAGTCATATTACACCAGGAAACCATCCTGATAATGGTAGCGGGAAAAGTAAGCGTGGCAAGGCAGAAGAGAGATTATTGTTTACCCGCAGGTCCACTTTGTGGGACTTGGAGTATTGGAAAGTTTTGGATATGTGGCATAATCTTGATGTGATGCACATCGACAAAAATATATGTGAAAGCATTATCGGCACACTTCTTAATATTGAAGGCAAGACGAAAGATACCTTAAAATCTAGGATTGATTTGACACTCCTGGGTATCAGACATGATTTGCAGGTGCAAGATGAAGGTAAACCACGGGATACGACACCAGTTGTGTATGTCTTGGACAAGGTAAAAAGAAAAGAATTCTGCGAGGTCCTGTCACGTGTGAGATTCCCACATGGATTTGCTTCCAACCCTGAAAGGAGAGTCAGTGCAGATGGAAACAAGGTACAAGGGTTGAAAACTCATGACTGCCACGTCCTACTTCAAAGGGTTTTACCTGTTATCCTTAGAGGATTGGGCCGCCTTGAATTATACAGAGCAGTTGCAGAGTTGGGACAATTCTTCAGGGAACTCTGCAGTAGAAATATCAGGATAGATGCTTTGGAGCGTCTTAGAGACAAGATACCAATTATCCTACGCGACCTTGAGAAGATATATCCTCCAGCCTTCTTTGATGTGATGGTGCATTTGGCTGTTCATCTACCTGATGAGGCACTACTTAGAGGTCCAGTACAGTATGGCTGGATGTACCCTATTGAAAGGCGGCTAGGCACTTTCAAGGGCTATGTTAGGAACAGAGCTTGACCCGAGGGTTCCATTGCAGAGGCCTACATTGCTACAGAAGCATTGACATTCTGCTCAAAATACATTGAAACAGCTGATCAGCTTAGCAAAGACGTGGATGAAGACAATCCCGGGCTCAATGTTTTCGATTATTCTGTTCGAGTTACAGGGAAGAGTCGACAAGAGGACAAACCTAAATATTTGGACAAAATGGTTTGGTATGTGTTGAATAACTGTCCTGAGATACTACCTTATATCAAGTAAGTGCTAAGTACTGCAGCTTATACATCGTAATCTACTAAACTTGCAGCACATTCTTATATATTTAGATGTTTGACGCGATCACTATGTTGTAGAGCATCTACAAAAAGGAGTTACTGCCGCAAAATCCAAGAAACATTGACAAACTGGTTATGGCAGGATTTGTGAAATGGTTCAAGAGCCATGTAAGCTTTTGAATTGCACTGTCAGTTTTTTTTACTATATTGAGTACATAAGATGATCAGCTTGTCTATTTTCTAACCATAGGTTAAGAAGATGCGGGAGGATGGGCAGGCAGTTGATGATGCCCTTTACTCACTAGCAATGGGTCCTGATACTTGGGTAAGACATTATGAATCTTGCGTTGTTGGAGATGTGTGCTACAACACCCTTGCACGAGACAAAGGCAGGAAGACACAAAACAGTGCCATCATGAGCACAGATACGTATGACAAAGAGACAACCGAAATGTATGCTAACATAACAGACATTGTTCAGTTGCAGTATATCTCCAGTTTCGAGGATCATCAGTGTGTGGTTCTGTTGTGCTGTAGTTGGTATAACCTGTTTTCGAGGATCGCAAAACCCAGAGCTGATGATTATTTCAAATCCATCAATATCAAGGCGGCGTACCAGACCAACGAGCCTTTTATTTTGGCAAATCAAGCAACACAGATATATTTCTTGGAAGACGCATTTGCACGTAGCGATGACTGGAGAGTAATGCAAAGGTTTGAGAAGAGGAATTCGTTTAATGAAGTTGCATAACAAGATGATGCTTACACTGCTCCTGATGTACAAGATAACACAGATGTTCCTAATATCTTTGAGAACCATCACGTCAATGACGCTGGCGAAAAGATTGCCTATCATGCTGTGGACATACAAGAGTTGATCAAGAAGAAGCCAACGTTCGAGGACGTTGAGGACGAAGAAGAAGATGACACTGTGGGGAATTACGATTCAGACTGATACACATGGAGAAGATGTTAACGCTGCTGCTGTGGATGATGATTACATTGCTTTTGTCGTATATGCCTGTCAGAAGACGTTTTTTATCTACTATGTGAAATTGTGTTTGCTATGACAACTGAAACCTGATGAACATGTTGTTTAGTATTTTCCTGTGAGAACATCACTTGTTATGTATGCTGATTTATGTTTGGTGATTGTATGACGACTAAAACATGATGACATTGTTGTTTAGTGGTACTCATATTTGGCTGTGAAACTTGAATTTGATGACATAGTTTGCTGTTGGACTGCAATTTGCTCGACGTCTTCGAATGAGAACAAAGCTGACCCGACAGGTCCTCTGCTAATTTATTTATTTATTACCAAAAGGGCCTCTGCTATTTATTTAATTATGAGCAAAAGGGGATACCCCCTGATTTCCGTTAATAGAAATCATTAGATGTTCACAACACTACGCCCAGCCTGCTACACAAGTTTCATTCATTACTAGTTTCAGCAAAGTGCTCATGTCATAGCCACTGAATACATCACGAGTGCTACATACACTGCAAATAAAGAGACAATCATCCTACAAAGCACATCGATTTTGCCCATTATCTTCACAAGCTCTTTCATCTCCTCATTGCTATCAAGGTCGTTCAGCAGCTGTTGCTTGGCCATGATCAGAGGAACTGCATCTTTAACCTTCTGATCAGCATCTTCCTCTTCTGTCGTTCCTTCAGCTACTTGTCCAACACCCCAACCTGCTGGTATTGGGATTCCTCGGCTAACCAAATAATCAGCGTAGTTGCACTCCCCCACATCAGCAACTTCCCAGAAATACAAATCACACGAATCTTCCCTTTTCTGCACGAATCAAATTGGAAGATCATCAACCAAACTATTAAAAAAAAATCAGCAACTGAAAGTAGCAGAACAACACTTAAACATATTATTACCCCATGATCCGGGCATTTGTAGAAGACTCGGCCAGGGTTGAGGATTGTGGTTGAGACGCGACGGATGACTCTGTGTGATTTGCAGCAGTGGCACCACACCAACGGCAGCGGGTTGCGATGAGCAACCGGCTGCGGTGAGCGTGCCGGCGGGGGTTTGATGAGACCCACAGGCGATGGTACGGGTGGCGACTTGGCGCATATTTGGTTGTTGCCTACTGAAGAGCAGATGGACGAGCAGCCAGCGGACATGGTTGCTGCGGGCAGAGCTTCTGATGCTAGGCAGAGTAAGTAGAGAAGAGGAGAAGCGAACGTTGGATATGTCAGTTTCATTACTTGCACAGTAGCATAGCACCATATATAGTCATAGTCTAGGTTTGGATTTGAACCAGCTACAGGAGCACGTCTCTCTTTTTTTCTAAAACTCAGCAACGTCTCTTTACAGGTACACTAGCTTGTTTTGTACGCCTTCTCAAGTCTTTGATTCCTCCACCTGACATCTGGGACCCACCGGAAGGGCCTCTGTATTTCGTGAAAAAATGTGCCCCCCGCTGATAGGTCGGACCCACCAGCTATCTTCGCACGCAAGGAAGTGCCTCCTTATTACGCACAAAAAATGAATACTCCCCCTGCCAGCTAAAACCCAGCATCATGGGAGGCTGACTTGTGGGCCTACCAAGTTGACGGGGACGGAGGGCTTTGTCAACTTAGTCAATATGAACGATTCTAGCTCCAGTTACCGTACGATGTTCATCCAACGGCAGTAGTGCTTGTTCAACCTATGGTCTTCTTGCTCCAACTGCCCAAACCAGCGCCGGTCGTGCCGCGTGCTCCTGCCTCCCGTGGCCGGCTGTGATGCCGCGCAGGCCTCACCGCCCCCTACTACTCCCACCGCTGGCTAGGGCATCCCTCTACTCACCCACACCCGCAGTTATTCTGCGGCGACGGCAGCCTCACACCGCAGCCGAACCAGTGAACCCTCGTAATCCTCTCTGCGTGGGCATCCACTGCCGCGTCTTCCCCTGCTCCGCGTCGTCCCCTTCTTAGGCCTTGCCGTCGTCCACCACCTTGGTGCTTTCGGCGCGGCGTGGTCAATGTGGTCAACGACCAACTTCCATTGGAAGAGTACTGTACGTGGAGAGGCTGACAGCTGGGTCCACGGCCGCAGCTGGGTCCACTGCCACAACCCATTTTTTTGTGATTTGCCAAGTAAGTCGCTTTGTCAGGCCTGTTGGCTGCAAATCTTCCAAGACGAGGAGAGCTTCATTCGGTTGGCCGAAAAAATGGCCTATCAGTAATGAGAAATGGGCTGTACATTTTTTAATGACATCAAACCGACAATTAGTTTCAAGTTTCTTTTTTTCATTTCGAGATTTTAAATTGCATTGATTTATGCATGGACAATTTGTTGGATTTTATATTGATATACATTTATTTTTAAAATCAGTTTGAATGTGACTCGAAATTTCGGGATTAAAAACAGTTCGGACCGCACCGAAATATGCAAAATTTCATATAATTTTTTAACCGTGGCCACAATATGGGCTGTAATGCTAACAAAAAGAATATGGGCTCCAAAAATACCTTAAGAATTAGCAAATGGGCTGTAAATTATTAGAAATAATGGCAGATGGGCTGTATGATGTTTTCCACAGATTTGAGGCTTTCTTAAAAAAAGGTTGACGCACAAGCAGTGACTGTTGGATGTCCATCCAACGGCCGTCGTGCTTCTTCAATCTCTGCTCTTCCTGCTCCAGCCGCTCAAACAAGCGTCGGCGGGACTGCCTGCTCTCTCCTCCCCGCGGCTGGCTGTGCTGCCGCACAGGACTCACTGCCCCACCGTACTCCCATCGCTGGCCTAGCCATCCCTCTACTCACCCACACCTGGTGTTATTCTCCGGCGACGGCAGACGAACCAGTAAACCCTCGTACAGTCGTACTCCCCTCTGTGTGGGAAACAACTGCCGAGTCTTCCCTGCCTCCGTGTCGTTCCCTTCCTAGGCCTCGCCGTCGTCCACCGCCCTGGTGCTCTCGGCGCGGCCTATTCAACATGGTCAACGACCGACATGCATCTGAAGTGGACTGTACGTGGAGAGGCTGACAACTGGGTCCACGGTCACACGCAAGGAAATGCCTCCATATTACGCGCAAAATAATGATTCCTCCACCTGACAACTGGGACCCGCCGGAAGGGCCTATGTATTTCAATAAAAAAACGTTCCCTCTGCTGACAGGTGAGACCCACCAACTATATCTTCGCACGCAAGGAAGTGCCTCCTTATTGCGCACAAAAAAATGAATACCCCCTGCCAGCTGGGACCCACCACAGTGGGAGGCTGACTTGTGGGCCAACTAAGTTGACAAGGACGGAGGGCTTTGTCAACTTACAGTCAATATATGAACGATTCTAGCTCCAGTGACCATACGATGTCCATCCAACGGCCGTAGTGCTTCTTCAACCTCTGGTCTTCTTGCTCCAGCCGCCCAAACCAGCGCCGGTCGTGCCGCGTGCTCCTGCCTCCCGTGGCCGGTTGTGATGCCGCGGAGGCCTCACCGCCCCCTAATACTCCCACCATTGGCCAGGCCATCCCTCTACTCACCCACACCCCCTGTTATTCTGCGGCGACGGCAGCCTCACACCGCAGCCGAACCAGTGAACCCTCGTACTCCTCTCCGTATGGGCATCCACTGCCGCGTCTTCCCCGACTCCGCGTCGTCCCCTTCCTAGGCCTCCCCGTCGTCCACCGGCTTGGTGCTCTCGGCGCGGCGTGGTCAATGTGGTCAACGACCGACTTCCATCGGAAGAGTACTGTACGTGGAGAGGTTGACAGCTGGGTCCACGGCCACAACCGCAAGGAAGTGCCTCCTTATTACGTGCAAAATAATTATTCCTGCACCTGACAGCTGGGACCCACCGGATGGGCCACCGTATTTTGTGAAAAAACGTTTCCCCCCTGACTACTGGGACCCACCAGCTACATCTTCGTACGCAAGGAAGTGCGTCCGGGCAAAAAAAATGATTTGCCCCCCTGACTGCTGGGACGCACCAGCTATATCTTCGCACGCAAGGAAGTGCATGACAGTCGGGACCCACCTGGTCGAAGCGTACGTAGCATTGTCATTCTGGTCGCGAACGTGTACGTACATACTGGTCGATGTAGAGCGCACACGTTTCGTAGTAGAGGCGCGCATGTAGCATGTACACGTACGTACAACGGTCAGTGTGCAAGAAAGAAAATACGGCCACATACGTACATACGGGTGGGGTCTCGAATGCCTACTCGCGCATACGTACGGCCAGGGCTCGTGTACATGGCTGGGTCGGAATGGAGAAACAGCGTCGTCATGTTCTTGGGGAGCCAACCGGCTGTGTCGAAACGGAATGCGTCATCATGTTCATCGGGGGGGCTTGGACGGAACAGCCGATGGAAATGAGGCCTGGCTACCACAGAACGGAGGAAACGGCCTTGTGTTCGACCGGCCACGTTCGAAACGGGATCCTGTTCATCGGGAGGGGTCTGGCGTATCGCAAAACGGAGGAAACGGACTTGTGTTGGACCTCCTACGGTCGAAACGGGGTCCTGTTGATTGGGAGGGGTGTGGCGTACCGCAAAACGTAGGAAACGGACTTGTGTTGGAGCGCTACGGTCGAAACGGGGGTCCTGTTCATCGGGACGGGTGTGGCGTACCGCAAAACGGGACTCCACGGGATACTGTTCATCTCCACCATCGACCTCCTCCGGCCTCCACGGGCTACTGTTCATCCACCATCGACCTCCTCCAGCCTCCACCTGCGACTGTTCATCCACGGGCTCCTGTTCATCCAGCCTCCACTGCGCGCTACTCCACCGGCTACTGTTCATCCAGCCCTCCACCGTCTACTATTCATCCAGCCCTCCACGGGGTCGTCCTTTTCATCCAGCCCTCCACGGGGTCCTGTTCGTCCAGCCCCAACCGGCTCGATCGATCGGGGTCCTGTTCATCCAGAGGCAACAGCACGGGGACCTGTTCACCCCCCATCGGGAACTGTTCATCCAAACCCCCCAGCAACACTCACTGTTCATCCAGAGGCAGCATCGATCGGCTTCAGTTAGCAGCAGTAGCGAAGGAATCGCTTGATCGGGTTCAGTTAACAGCCATCGATCGATCGCTCGGGTTCAGTAACGCGTAGCCTGCAGTGCAATCGCTCGGGTTCAGTAGGCGAATGCCTCGCTCGGGTTGAGTTAGAGCCCAACGCCTCGCACCCACGCGCGTGCGTGTACAAGAGAAACGCGCAAACCTCCGTGCATCGCTCGGCCCCGGCTACCCACCATAACTGGGAACACCCTAATATTTTCCTCGCCCTTGCTTCTACCACGGTTTTTTCCATCTTGGACGGCCCAAAGAATGTCATGCAGCTGCGTCTCCGGCCCGCCCAGGACGAAAAGCCCATTTTCTTTCGTGATTTTTTCATAGAAGTAGGAGCCCACCACATCTATGATGATACAGGGTTTTGTCACAATTATCGTCATAGAAGTGTCATAAGTATGATAGAATTTTTTTTTCGTTCGGCCCAAAATGTCACGGATGTGTCTTTTTTTTGTAGTGGTTGGACGTCGTCCACATAAAACCATTCTGAAGACCACTTCGGGTTTACCTCTTTAGGTGTTCTTACGAGGTATCTGGATCCGACTATACGCCATACTTCGGCACCGCCCACCTCAAATATAGAACCTCCTCGGTCGTGGGGAACGAGATAGAAAAACTTCCTCCATAATTCAAAATGGGCCTCAATACTCAAAAATAGCTCGCAGAGGGTGACAAAGCCTGAGATGTGCAAAATCGAACCTGGGGTGAGGTTGTGTAGTTGGATGCCATAAAATTCCAGTAACCCCCTGAGAAAGGGATGGATTGGAAATCCTAGGCCCCGGAACAAGAATGGGACGAAGCACACCCTCTCCTCCTTATTGGCGTTTGGGATTTTCTCAGCCATCGCGTCGTTGCCTACTGAATACAATCCCGCTCAAACGGAGACTAGATCCATGGGGGGAGGTAGCCTTGCGTCTGCAGCCGGCTTAGTTGAAGTTGAGGCACGGAGCAACTATACCAATCGCCCTCTTGAGAGTTATGGGGGCGTGAAGAAGAGCCTGGAGCGCTGGTCATGGTGGAAGGCTTTGCTCGTGGCTGGACTTGGCGATTTTCTTTCAGCGCGATGTGGGATGCCATTTGGAGATCTGTATCACCTTATATAGATGCCATCCGAGCGTGGTAAAGGACTTATTTGCAAAAAAAAGCATGGATCCTTCATATTCACTTAGCGCGCGGAAATCGAAGTGTCAATAGGGGGAATCGTAAAAGGCATAAAGATTATCACCAGATTGTCATCAGTCCGGATTATAATGAAGAACCCGCCTTGCAAAGCGAAGACATGAGCCGAATATTATGTCGTCATTGAAGGCAAGTTCGGGGGCTACTGAGGGAGTCCTAGATTATGGGGTCCTCAGGCGTCCGGGCTATATAGCACAGGCCGGACTAATGGGCCGTGAAGATACAAGATAGAAGGCCTTCCCCCGTGTCCGGATGGGACTCTCCTTTGCGTAGATGGCAATCTTGGCATCCGGATGTGTAGTTTCCTTTCTCTGTAAACCGACTCTGTACAACACTAGGCCCCTCCGGTGTCTATATAAACCGGAGGGTTTAGTCCGTAGAGGCTATCACAAATCTTATAGGCTAGACATCTAGGGTTTAGCCATTACGATCTCGAGGTAGATCAACTCTTGTAACCCCTATACTCATCAAAGTCAATCAAGCAGGAAGTAGGGTATTACCTTCATTAAGAGGGCCCGAACCTAGGTAAACATCGCGTCCCCTTGTCTCCTGTTACCATCGATCTTCAGACGCATAGTTTGAGACCCCCTACCCGAGATCGGCCAGTTTTGACACCGACACTCGCTTTTTTAACGCATGGCTCGTGTCTCCTGAAGCTCCTCGATCGCCTTAGTGATGAACTCCTGAGCGCCTGGCGCCTTGCGCCCTGCTCCCAGAAGCGCGCGTGGAAACATGCCTCATGCCTCCACATGGTGCCCGAACGCCTCCCTCATGACGCTGGCCAGGTCAGAGGCCCTCCAGAGGAGAGCCCCGAGCCCAACCTGAGAGGGGCACCGGGCGCGCCTTCCTATGCGAGAGAGGAAGGCGCCCCAGCGGTGGGCGCGGGGTTGGAGGTACGACCGTCGGACACCCCAGCCTCCAGAGGACCTCTGAGGAGTAGCTTCTTCTTCTTCTTGGGGACGGCCTCAGGAGGATGGATGGCGCCCTCGTCATCTGAGTTCTCAGCCCCTGCGGTCTGGTAGGCGCGCTCAAGGGAGCACAATGCGTCCTTCTCATCGCAGGTGACCGTGATGATGTCGCCGCTCCCTGGCATCTTGAGGATGTTCTAGACGTGGTGAGTCACTGTCATGAACTTGGCGATGGCCGGGTACCTAAGGATGGCATTGTACGGGAGGCGAATGTGGGCGATGTCGAAGTTGATGAGCTAAGTGCAGTAGTTGTCGCGCTTGCCGAAGGTGACAGGAAGACGAATCTGCCTCAGGGGACGGTGGAGCCATCGGTCACCCCTGAGAAGGGCTTGGTGGGAAGGAGCTGGTCGTAAGGCACCTAGAGCCTCTCGAATGTCTCAGATAAAGGACATTGAGTCCCGTGCCACCATTGATGAGTGTCGGAGTAAATGGTCATGGGTAGCCTAACCGACTCCCCCTGGCTCTTTGAAAAATTATCAGGCTGATTGGGCCTTCAAGCATCCAAAACACAGGGCCGCCTTCCCCTGGTCGGCTATGTCACAGGCCGACTACCGGAAGGCGACCCGACCTCCAAAACCTTCCCGACGATAACCATAAGATGGCCGACTCCCCGTAGTCGGCCATAAGTAGGCCGACTCCCTGAAGCCAGCCATAAGTAGACCGACTCCCAGAAGCCGGCCACAAGAAGACCGACTCCCGGAAGCCGGCCAAGACTTCACCCACCCGGGCTGCACCCACATAACGGTGATGAGACGGGGCGTCGCCACAGTACAACCTACCACCCCCGAATCCCGTAGCATGCATGGCCACAGTGCGCCATACGGGTCAGCCACCGTCCGGCGCGACACTATTGCCATGTTGACTGTGACGTCACCCACGACAGGCGCCAGTACGGCCTGCGGGTGGCGGGCCCCTTTAGCCAGAGAGACGCTCGAAGGCGGCCAGGCCTCCCCTAGTCGGCCTGAGGCGTAGCCGGCTCCCAATAGCCGACTACCTCCCTCCCTCAAAGTATGTGCATCATTAAGGAGACAAGACGAGGTGAGGCTACAGTGAGAGCCCGCCAGGCGGCGGCACTGTAGCCACGCTTACCTCGACAAAGCCCTCGTCATCAAGGGAGAGGCAACTGTAACCAGCCGCCGACCAGGCCCCCAGGCGGTGGGGCCGGCATGTCGACCAAGAGGCTGGCAGCCGGCGGGACCCACCAGTCGGCGGGCCCCAACGGCCGGCGGAGAGGCCGGCGAACGCAGACACTAACGGTTGGGACCCGCACCCAGTCGGATTACCATTGTATCCCTGGGGGGTAGGCCTATATAAACCCCCCTGCACCCATGCAAAGGGTTGATCTCTGAGATATAGTTTTAGACACCACGTAGAGGGAAGAGGAGAGCTAGCCTTGCCTTTCTTCTTCCTCTAGCCAAACAGCTCAAGGAGCACTTGTAGCTACTTGTGTTGATCAAGTGATCATGCGGAGTCCCCGCAAAGCAGGACTAGGGGTGTTATCTCCACGGAGAGCCCCGAATCTGGGTAAGATTCACCGGCGTGCATGTCTTCGCCTTATCCCGTTTCCAGGCACCGGCGATGTCTTACTGGCTCCCACAATGATAAGCCACCCGTTGGCATATGTCGCACCTACCACCCGACATTTGGCGCCCACCGTGGGCCAGGTGCACCGTCGTCCAGAGACTTGTTCTAGACGGGAACCCTTTTCCTCCCCCGCGATCGTAGCCAGCCCGCTACGCCCGATGGCGCTTGCCCCTTCGCGCTGCAAGGCGTCGACGACGCCTACGCGGTGAGCTGCCTCGCCGATCTTCTTGGCGAGGCTCGCATCTCTGAAGAGCCTGCGTCCGACGCGGGCACAGACTGCCCCGAGAGCCGCCTCGTAAGCCTCCTCGACCAGCTTCACGTCTCCAGCGAGCTTGCTGTGGACTTGGAGTCGGTCGGCTCCACTGATCCGATGCTTGTCGACTCCGACACAGCATCGCTTGACGCCTTCCCCACCAGCGTGGTGATCATCGACGACCCTCTCCCTCAAGCCGACAGTGGCAGCAGCGCTGTCACTGAGGTGCTGGTCATCAGCCACGGCGCCGTCTCGGGCGAGAACGCCCACGATGCCCTACAAACGGCACTGCACGACTTATCCGTCCCCATCCCGGCCGACGCCGACGCCGAGACTCTGGAGGCACGCCGCCTCGCCCTCATCACGGAGGGCCAGAGGATAGCATACATGAGACGCCTCACTGAGGCTCACCAGCGTGAAGTCGACTGCGCCGCCTTTGGTACGCCGCCTCCTCGCGAGCCGAGCCGAGCCGGCCTCGTCAAGAAGCGCGGCGCGGCCATCGCCAGCATGCTGGGAGCAGACCGCCCAGACTACGCCACGCCACTCGAGAACCTGCGTGCCGCTCAGGCGGCCGTAGACGAGCTGAATGGGCTGGGGGCTGATGAGCTCCCCTACATGACTAGACGCATCCAGCAACTGATCGACGCAGCCGCAGAACGGCATGAAGCCGGCGCCCGCGCTGAAAGTCCTCCCCCACACCGAGAGGACGGCGTGACATCCCGGACGCCGACTGCAAGCGGCGCCCGTGCAAGAAAAGACAAGGAGCCGGCTACTAGCCGCAGTCGGACTCGGGTCACCATTGAGCGCGACGCAGAAGGCCACCCCCGAGCGGTGGAACAACAAGGCAATCCGCCTCCCCCCCGCCTCGTGGGGAGATATATCCCACCCCGCCGACTGTCACGCATCCGACTCTCGGCGGCCGAGTAGGCCACCGCGAAGGAGTCGGCGAGAATGATGCCCGCCACCGGATCGACCGCCTAGCGCGATCCCTGGCGCTAGAAGAAGAAGATGATGTCGACCCACCTTGCTTTGGCCTCCGCATCCGCGACGAGCCCTTCCCCAAAGGGTTCTCACTCCCAAGAGACACGCCAAAATACAACGGCTGCGTGAAGCCGGAAGACTAGTTGATCGACTACTCCACCGCAGTCAGCATAGCAAACGGCAACAGGCGCGTTGCCGTGAAGTACGTCCCGCTCATGCTTCAAGGCACGGCACACACCTGGTTGAACAGCCTCAAGCCCTACAGCGTCAACAGCTGGCTAGACTTCACGGAAGTCTTCATTCGCAACTTCACCAGCACATACAAGCAGCCTCCCAAGCCTCGCCAGCTCTCCTTGTGCGTCCAAGGGCCCAGCGAATCAACTCGCGACTACCTCATGCGTTGGGCCGAGCTCCACAATTCCTGCGAGGGGGTGCACGAGGTTCAAGCCATAGAGTACTTCACCGCCGGGTGCCGAGAGGGCACCCTCCTCAAGCACCGACTCCTCTGCGACGAGCCGACTACCCTCGACGAGCTGCTGATCATAGCAGACAAGTACGCCACGGCCGACTCTTCGATGAAGATCGAGCTTCGAGTGGACGCCTCTGGAAAGGTGCTCGCTACGGCTCCCAAGACGCCGGCTGGTGACTCCAACCGACGCCCCTACCAGAACGACCACAAGCGCAAGGCCCCTATGCCGCCTTCCACCAGTCGGCAAGTAGCCACCGTCGAAGACGAACAGCCCGAAGAGCGGCCCGCGCCCAAGAAGAAGGGCGGCAGGCCGGCTTGGCAGCCGGCTTTCTCCTACGAGCAAATTCTTGATGCCCCTTGCAAGTTCCACAGCGGCGCGAAGCCGTCCAACCACACGACCCAGAAGTGCCATTGGCTCACGCGGATCTCCAAGGGCGAGGGGCTGCTGCCGCCTCCACCTCCTGGCCCGCCGCCTCCAGCCCCTCAGCAGCCGGCTGTTCGACCAGCAGTCGGAGCCATTCAAGATGAGTTCCCAGATGAGCACGCCGCCTACGTCGTCTTCACGAGCCAAATTGAAGACAAGCGTAGTCGGCGCCGACAACACCTAGAAATCAACGCGGTCGCCTCCAGCAACCCCGAGTTCATGCATTGGTCTGAGAAGCCTATCAGCTGGAGTCGGGCCGATCACCCAGAGGTGATGCCGTCTCCCGGCTCTTATGCATTGGTGTTGGACGCCACCCTCGCGACAGAAAGGCGAGCTGCCCGTTTCTCCCGTGTGCTGATTGATGGTGGAAGTAGCATCAACATACTGTACCGCGACAGCATGGAGAAGTTGAACCTCAAGACGAAGCAACTCATGCCAAGCCGGACTGTGTTCCATGGCATCGTACCCGGCCTGTCCTGTTCCCCAATCGGCAAGATCAAGATGAATGTTCTCTTCGGAGACAAGGATGACTTTCGGCGAGAAGCGATCTGGTTTGAAGTAGTGGATCTAGAGAGCCCTTACCACGCATTGCTTGGCCGACCTGCCCTGGCCAAGTTCATGGCTGTGCCCCACTACGCCTACCTCAAGATGAAGATGCCGAGTTCAAAGGGGATCATCACCATAGCCGGAGATTACAAGAAATCCACCGAGTGTGCTGCAGCCAGCAACCGGCTGGCCGAGTCCCTCGTGATTGCCGAAGAGAAGAAGATGCTGGACCGAGTCGTGGCCATGGCCGGCAAGCAGCCGGCCCTGTCCCCCAACCCCAAGGAATATGATGCTCAAGGCTCCTCCAGCCGGCCAAGGAAACAAAGAAGATACCTCTGGACCCGGAGAACCCGGAGAGGTTTGCTGTCATTGGTGCAAACCTGGACAGCAAATAGGAAGGCGAGCTCGTCGACTTCCTCCGTGAGAATCGGGACATCTTTGCATGGTCCCCAAAGGACATGCCGGGTGTTCCGAAGGATTTCGCCGAGCACAAGCTACAAGTCCGAGCGGACGCAAAACCAGTCAAGCAACCTCTCCGCCGACTGTCGGAGGAGAAGAGAAGGATGGTAGGAGAAGAGATAGCCCGGCTCCTGGCAGCCGGCTTCATTATGGAGGTGTTTTTTCCAGAATGGCTTGCCAACCCGGTCCTGGTGTTGAAGAAAAACAACAAATGACGTATGTGTATAGATTAGACCAGCCTCAACAAAGCCTGCCCCAAAGATCCGTTTGCCTTACCACGAATCGATCAAGTGATAGACTCCATAGCCGGATGCGAACTGTTGAGTTTCTTGGATGCTTACTCAGGCTACCACCAGATCAAGTTGGATCCAGCCGACCGCCTAAAGACCGACTTCATCACACCATTCAGAGCTTTCTGCTACCTGTCTATGACATTCAGCTTGAGAAATGCCGGTGCCACTTTTCAGCGTTGCATGCAGAAATGCCTCCTCAAGCAACTCGGCAGAAATGCCCACGTCTATGTAGACGATATTGTGGTGAAGACGGAGAAGCGCGGCACCCTGCTGGAAGACCTCACAGAAACATTTGCCAACTTGCGCCGATTTCAGATCAAGCTCAACCCTGACAATTGCGTGTTCGGAGTACCAGCCGGCCAGCTTCTAGGCTTTTTGGTCTCCGAACGCGGCATTGAGTGCAACCCAGTGAAGATCAAGGCCATAGAGAGAATGGAGATTCCTACCAAGCTGCGAGACGTTCAGAAGTTTACCGGGTGCCTGGCCTCCCTAAACCGCTTTATCAGCCGGATAGGGGAGAAGGCTCTCCCCTTGTACCGACTCATGAAGAAGTCCACCCACTTCGAGTGGAACGACCAAGTAGGCCAAGCTTTCCACGAGTTGAAGAAGATGCTGACCACACCGCCTGTCCTGGCAGTGCCGACTGAGAAAGAGCCCATGCTCCTTTACATTGCTGCGACTAGCCGAGTGGTCAGTACAGTCATCGTGGTCCAACGCCCAGAAGAAGGCCGAACTCAGTTAGTCCAGAGGCCTGTATATTATTTGAGCAAAATACTGTCCACCTCGAAGAAAACTACCTACATTACCAGAAGATGTGCTACGGAGTGTACTTTGCCTCCAAGAAGCTGAAGCCCTACTTTCAAGAGCATCCCATCACGCTCGTATGCACTGCCCCGCTTGCCGAGATCATAGGCAGCCGGGATGCATCCGGCTGGGTGGCTAAGTGGGCCATTGCGCTGGCTCCATACACGATCTTTTACCAGCCCCGCACCGCCATCAAGTCCCAAGCATTGGCTGACTTCCTTGTCGACTGGGCCGAGACCCAGTACCTACCGCCGGCTCCCGATTCCACTCATTGGCGGATGCACTTTGATGGATCCAAGAGGCGCACCGGCTTGGGAGCCGACATCGTCCTCACCTCTCCCAAGGGCGACAAGCTCAGATATACGTTGCAAATTCATTTTGCCACCTCCAACAATGTGGCCGAGTACGAGGCGCTCATACACGGGCTCCGGCTAGCCAAAAACTCGGCATACGCCGGATCCTGTGCTACAGCGACTCAGATTTGGTGGTCCAGCGGTCATCCAGTGACTGGGACGCCAAGGACGCGAACATGGCGAGCTATCGATTCCTCGTCCAGCAAATCAGCAGATACTTTGAAGGATGCGAGTTCCTCCACGTGCCACGGGCCGACAACGAGCAAGCAGATGCCCTGGCACGGATCGGCTCCACCAGACAAGCTATACCAACCGGTGTCTCTCTCCAACGTCTCCTCAAACCGTCTGTCAAGCCGTCTCCAGAATCAGACTCCATCTTCATACCGCCTACCCCTGATGCAGTCGGATCCGACTTGGGGAACCCAGCAGGTGGCTCGAGGATTTCGACAGGCGGCCCAGGGACTGCCGTAGTCGCACCCGGCTCGGGGACTTCAGAACCCGGCCCGGGGACTGCAGCAGTCGGCCCGGGGACTACAACGACACAACAGGCGGTGGCCGACTCCAACTCTTCACCACCCAACCCACCCACCCGGGTCACAGTAGCCATACTGATAATAGAAGAAGTCACAGCTCCATCATGGGCCCAGCCCATCCTCAACTTCCTAGTAAACAAAGAGCTTCTGACTGATCAGATCTCGGCAAGACTAGTTCAACGCCGAGCCGGAGAACACGCAATAATAAACAGAGAACTTGTTAAGCGTAGCGTCACTGGAGCCTTCCAGCGCTGCGTCGAGCCAGAGAAGGGCATAGCAATCCTCAAGGATATCCACCAAGGCGAATGCGGCCACCACACGGCCTCAAGATCACTTGTCGCCAAAGCTTTCCGCCATGGTTTCTTCTGGCCGACTGCTTTGGAAGACGCCAAGGAATTAGTCAAATGCTGCAAAGGGTGCCAAGTCTTCAGCTCCAAGCAACACCTGCCGGCTTCTGCACTCAAGACCATCCCCCTCACCTGGCCCTTTGCCGTATGGGGGCTGGACATGGTGGGTCCATTCAAGACGGCCCGCGGCGTCATGACACATCTGCTTGTCGCCGTGGACAAATTCACCAAGTGGATTGAAGCAAAGCCAATCAAGAAGCTGAACGGGACGACTGCCGTGACAATCATTGCAGATATCACCACTCAGTATGGTATACCACACAGCATCATCACCGACAACGGCACAAATTTTGCCAAGGGAGCACTGGCACGTTTCTGCACGACACAGGGCTTCCGACTGGACTTAGCGTCCGTTGCCCACCCGCAGTCAAACGGCCAGGTCGAGCGAGCAAACGGCCTCATCCTCTCCAGCATTAAGCCCCGACTGGTCGTACCACTGGAGCGTTCGGCCGGCTGCTGGCTCGATGAGCTGTCGGCTGTTCTCTGGAGTTTGCGTACTACCCCGAACAAGTCAACCGGCTTCACTCCTTTCTTCCTTGTATATGGTGTCGAGGCTGTCATCCCAACTGACATCGAGTTCGACTCGCCTCGGGTCACCATGTACACGGAGGCGGAGGCCAAGGAAGCGCGAGAAGACGGTGTCGACCTGCTGGAAGAGGGCCGACTGTTAGCACTCAGCCGGTCCGCCATCTACCAGCAGGGTTTACGCCATTACCACAACCGGAAGGTCAAGCCAAGATCCTTCCAAGAAGGTGATCTTGTGCTCCGGCTGATCCAGCGAACAGCCGGCCAGCACAAGCTCTTGGCCCCTTGGGAAGGCCTATTCGTCATCAGCAAGGCCCTAGGCAACGACTCCTACTACCTGATCGACGCACAGAAGCCAAAGGCGCGCAAGAGGGATGATTTCGGCAAGGAGTCGGAACGACCATGGAACGACAATCTCCTGAGAAGATTTTACGGTTAAAAGCAGTATGTATCACACTATCTTTTGTATTAAGTACAAGACAACGGGCCCCCCCCGAGGTGCACTCGGGGACTACCCTCTTTTATCTATGAATGACGAGTGTCATACCTATGAATGTACTATTACATTTGATTTTCTATCTGGCACCGGGTTCGACTAGTCGGCCCGGGGACTGGCCGCCTTGAGTTATATTAAAGTTCTATCTGCAGTCAGACAAGTAGTGTGCCAGCACCCGAGCCCTCTCTTACTGAAAGTCGTAGCTCGAAGAACCGACTGTCCGACTGGCAAGAGCCAAAGGCAGGAAAGGATGCCCACACAAAAAACGGCTAAGGACTAAGGAACCTATATAACACAAGCCGGCCTCCCACCACACCTACCGGCTGTCAGTACAGCCGGCTGGCCGGCTTCCCATTCACTTTGTTACAATCCAAGAAAGCTAGAGTACTCGCCCTCCCAACTGGCCAAGCACTTCTCCAGCCACAGACTGTAGAGCAGCTGTCCGGCTGGGAAGGCGGCGACCAAGGGAGGGCGGCAAATGAAACAGCCAAAGGATGAAAAGCAAGAACAATGGGAAGCCAAACATGCATGATTATATTTACACGAAAGGCCTTCAACAGGCCGGCAGTCAACATAATTTGAATACACCCCCAGTGGGTGGAACTGCGCAAACTTAACAAAATATTGTTCGAAGAGCAATAAACAGGAAAGCAAAGGCGACGGATCAGACTAAGGGCGCAACAGGCGAGCCGGGCTGGTCGGTGGAGACAGCAGTGTCGGCTAGAGGAGTGGTCGACTGGCGAGTCTTGGCTTGATCATCGCTGGCTGTAGGCGGCGTGCTCGCACGCGCCTCATTACTGGAGGCACGATCAAGTTGAGGCTGGCCGGTTGCTCCACCGTCTGGCACGAGGTCTTCACCATCCTCTCCCTCCTCCGCTTCGCCCTCGTCGCTGGAGTCGATCTCCTCCGCCGAGTCCTCACCATCCGCCGGGTTCAGCCCGAACCACTCCTCCAGCTGAGCAATGCCGTTATCATCCACCTCAGGAGCAAAGGCGCTGGTATCGGTGTAGTTGGCGATTGCCGAAGCACGCTGGATGATAGCCGGCCGCACCGTCTCCAGCTCCTCGTCAGCCTCCTGCCGCCAGGTGGCCAGCTGGTCCAAGCTCAACTCGGGATACCAGGCTTTGACGAACTCCAGCGCCCGCCTGACGCCTGACCGAGCTGCAGAAGCCTTCCAGGCCTCGAAGCGGCCAACCGCTACCTCCAGCCAGTCGGCAGTCCGACTGGGGGTACGGGGAACCGCCTCGCTAGGCCAGAGGGCGGCCAGCACTTGCGCCCCAACGCGCTGAAGACGGCGGAGCATGCGGTGAGCCGGCTGGAGGCGGGCTTGGATCGCCAGAAGCTGCTCCTCAAGCGACCGACGAGCATTCGGCGCGATCTCCACGCTGGCTTGCCTTCGTGCCTCGCGGTGGGCCTCGACGACCTGGTTGGCGGCGATAGAGTAACCAGGGAAGTACTCTGCACAAGAAAGAAAGAAAGAGAAAAAACACAAAGGCAAAGAATGGACTAAAATGGCAAGTGGCAAGCAAGAAACGAAGAAGAAGGCCTACCGTCAACCAAGTCTTCGATCTGGCCGTAGCCGCTGATCAGCGACTACCTTGCCTCAGCCCAGCTCACCGCCTCGGTCTCGTACTCAGCCTGGAGGGCGGCCTCGCTGTCCTGCACCGCCTTCAGGGTCGCCTTGTGGCTCTCCTCCTGGTCGGCCAGCCTCTTGACCAGACGGTCACGCTCCTGAACCAAGGCATGAAACTCAGCTTCCTTGGAGCGAAGGGCGGTCTGGGTCACACCCAGCTGCTCCCTCAGGCTGGCATTGGCCTCTGCAGATATGGCAAAGAAGAAAAAAGCAATAAGAAAGAAGTCGTCAGGAAAGATCTGATCCGACTGCTCAGCAGTCGGCCCAAATCTCGGGGACTTCACCCAGTGGGTGCGCTGACGCGCCCCCACGTGAGATAAAAGATGAAGCACTTACTCCGGCTCTCAGTTAGATCATCAGTCTTCTGGGTCAGCTCTCGAGCCTGGGAGTTGAAGGCAGCCGCACGGAGGTTGTGGTAGTCCTGCAAGTCGGACAGAGAAGCGAACAAGAGCAAGATAAGCAATCAAAGTCTACTAAGAAGTTCCAAGCCGCCTGCTCAGTAGCCGACTCGAAACTCGGGGACTACACCCAGTGGGTGCGCTGACGCGCCCCCACGGAAGAAATCAAGATCAAGAAACAGAAAAGCGGGAAGACTCACCTGAATGGCCGCCCGTGTTGCGAGGAACTCGTCATTGTACTGCCTCAGCACGGCGGCCTGGGACTCAAGCCGGTGCCGGACTTCTTGCGCCGCCACGTTCACCACGGCCGTCCCGCCACCCGGCGTCCACCCCGAGCTGGCGCTAGCTGTCTCCAGATCCTGGGTCGACGAGCTAGAGCCCGCAGCCTTCTGCGGGTCCGGCGCCGAAGTCGCCTTCCCCGCGCGCTCCCGTGATGACGATCGGACCACCAGGTCCATCTTCACGGCCGGCTCACCTCCAGCTAGCCGCACAGGCGGCGTGTCAAGTCGGCCGCCTCGGTCCGCCCCAGTCGGCGATGGCGGTGCCGCCTACCTCTCCCGGACGACGACGTCGTCCTCCTCCCTCTCCATCCTCGGCAGGTCGCCACCGGCTTCCTCCGGCGGGGGCTCCGGGATCTCGAGCGCCGCAACACGCAGGGGGGTGACAAGCAAGGCCCCCGCCGTATCCGCTGCGGCTGCAGCCTCCGCCTGGGCCTTGGCCGCCGTGTCGGCTTGTGCCTTCGCCGACTCCTCCGCCATCTCCTGCGCCGCCTTGGCAGCGGCCGCCCTCAGCTCCTCCGCCTCCCGCTCCTCCCGCGCCTCCCACGCGTTCCACTCCATTGCCGCCTGAAGCTCGGCACGGGGGTCCACGCGGCGGGTGTTTGCGGATCCTCCCGCCGATCCAACCACGGAGGCGGCAGCGATCTGCTCAAGAGAGAGCGGAGCCCTGTTTGATAAGACAAGACAAGGATTCAGAAATCGACAAGAAAAGAAGAAGGAATATGCAAGAGAATCTACACTTACGCCGAAACCGTTTGCGGCTGCTTCACCACCTTGCGGAAGCGGGCCGCCTTCGCGGCCGCCTCATCCCGCCTGGTCGCCGCCGCCCCGCTCTTGGGCTTCTTCGGCCGACTGCCGAACTAGCCCGACGCGGCTCGACGCTTCTGCGCGCCGCCTCGAGCAGGCGGCGCGGCAGATGAACCCGCGCCATGGTCGGACGCCGGCTGGCGGCGCGGGACGATTTCCGCCTCGTCGTCTTCCGGCCAGTCGTCGAAGCTAGCTCCAAGCCCGGAGCCACCTGCTTTGCCACCTCCTGCCTCGGTGTTATCGTCCATGGTGGCCGCCCCCAAGTCGGGGTCGTCCAAGTCATGCTCCGCCCGGTCGGGGAGAAATTGGTGATCCGCCCCCGCTGTCCCGGCCGCAGGTCGAAGGAGAGGGCTCTGCCAAGACGTGCCGACTGGTCAGAGTCGGCCAAGAAAAACTTGGTGAAAAAACTAAAGAAGAGAAGATAAAGAAAGCATACCATAGGCGGGGTATTGGCACGGGAGTACGGCTCCTTGCCAAACTGCCACTCTGCGGAGACCTTGCAGTTCACGAGATAGTTCACCATATGAGCCACCTCGTCATGAGGCATCTCCTTGGTGCACATCCGACTCGGATCGAGTTGTCCGCTCATTTGACTGATCAAATGAGGGCGGCCTTGAAGTGGGAGCACCCGGCACACCACGAAGGCGGCCAGCAGGTCGGACCCAGTCAGGCCCTCCGACTAGATCATTACCCGGAGTCGGGCGACGGCGGCGGCTCCAGCCGGCAACAGTGTCCTGGCCCGATAGGACCACTGGGGCCGCCTCCCAGCCGGCGGGCCGGCTACGTAAGCCGGCAAATTGACGTAGTCGCCTTGCGGGGCGACGTTCTTCACGTAGAAGTATGATTTCTGCCAGAGCTTCACCGACTGGATCAGCGTGATGGCAGGGAAGGGGTTGTCGGCTGCCGGCCTCCACACCACGATGAAGGCGCCGCTCTGAGTCGACACGCCCTGCGTGCGGGTGCCAAGCTTGGATTGGAAGAATTCCCCCCAGAGCTTGAGGGTGGGAAGGACGCCGAGGAAGCCCTCGCACAGAGTGACGAAGGTGGACAGCAACACCACCGTGTTTGGAGTGAGGTGGTGTGGCTGGAGCTGATAGAATTCGAGGAAGGAGCAGAAGAAGGCGCTCACGGGCAGGCCGAGGCCGCGCAGGAAGTGCGAGTGGAAGATTACCTGCTCGCCTTCCTCCGGCGCCGGCGAGATCTCCTTCTTCGGCGCAAGACGGACCCGCACCTGGTGCTCGCCGGGCATCTGCCGCGTCTTGCGAAGGAAGTTGATGTGGTCCGCGTGGACGTTGGAGCCGTCCCAGTCTCCGCCGTGCTACATGACGGCAAGAAGCTGACGAGAAAGGGCGGTGATGGCGAAATCACGGCCCCACAGCAGCGAAGCTGCGGGGTAGTGCGAAGACTAGAGGGATGGCGCAGCGGCGAAGGGCTGCTGCGGCGGAGAAGAAAGGAAGAAAATGGCGGAGCGAGGGGAGCGTGCGAGCGCCTGCCGTTCCCCTCCTCCCCCTACTTATAGCCTCGTGCGGCGAAGCCGAGGAGGCGAGGCGTGGGAAGGAACGTGGGATTAACTGCGCCCACTCCCCCACGTTCCGCGATTATTGCGCCCTAACGACGTGCAGAAACTGCCGCCGGAAGGCGTGTGGCCCGCTTTGGGCCACAGAGAATCCACGCCTGGGCCTAGGCGTGGGAGTGATGGGCTCCCGGCTTGCGGCGACGTCCCGTCGCATGCGTGGGCTGGCTGGCATTTTTCAGCCGGATGGTGCCACGTGGTACGCGGGCGGCAAGCGGCCGGACCGCGACCCGGCGTGCGCACCAACCGACTCCCGCCTTCAGACTTCAAAATCTCGCCAAGACGGCGTACCCAACTGAAGCCGGCTCCTAGCTGCTGGCTCTTAAAGATAGGAAGCTGACCGAGCTTCTCGTCCTCTTCTCAGCCTCGAAGCCCAACCAGCTTCGGGGACTATTGTCGGAGTAAATGGCCATGGGTAGCCTAACCGACTCCCCTGGCTCTTTGAAAAATTATCAGGCCGATTGGGCCTTCAAGCATCCAAAACACAGGGCCGCCTTCCCCTGGTCGGCTATCTCACAGGCCGACTACCGGAAGGCGACCCGACCACCAAAACATTTCCCGAAGATAACCATAAGATGGCCGACTCCCAACAGCCGGCCATAAGTAGGCCGACTCCCAGAAGCCGGCCATAAGTAGACCGACCCCCACAAGCCGGCCACAAGAAGACCGACTCCCGGAAGCCGGCCAAGACTGCACCCACCTGGGCTGCACCCACATAACGGTGATGAGATGGGGCGTGGCCACAGTACAGCCTGCCACCCCCGAATCCCGGAGCATGCATGGCCACAGTGCGCCGTATGGGTCAGCCATCCCCCGTCCGGCGCGGCACTGTTGCCATGTTGACTGTGACGTCACCCACGACAGGCGCCAGTACGGCCCGCGAGCGGCAGGCCCCTTCAGCCAGAGAGACGCTCGAAGGCGGCCAGGCCTCCCCTAGTCGGCCTGAGGCGTAGCCGGCTCCCAATAGCCAACTACCTCCCTCCCTCGAAGTATGTGCATCATTAAGGAGACAAGACGAGGTGAGGCTACAGTGAGAGCCCGCCAGGCGGCGGCACTGTAGCCACGCTTACCTCGACAAAGCCCTCGTCATCAGGGGCGAGGCAACTGTAACCAGCCGCCGACAAGGCCCCCAGGCGGTGGGGCCGGCATGTCGACCAAGAGGCTGGCAGCCGGCGGGACCCACCAGTCGGCGGGCTCCAACGGCCGGCGGAGAGGCCGGCAAACGCAAACACTGACGACTGGGACCCGCACCCAGTCGGATTACCATTGTATCCCTGGGGGTAGGCCCATATAAACCCCCCAGGGCACCCATGCAAAGGGTTGATCTCTGAGATAGTTTTAGACACCATGTAGAGGGAAGAGGAGAGCTAGCCTTGCCTTTCTTCCTCCTCTAGCCAAACAGCTCAAGGAGCACTTGTAGCTACTTGTGTTGATCTAGTGATCATGTGGAGACCCTGCAGAGCAGGACTAGGGGTGTTATCTCCACGGAGAGCCCCGAACCTAGGTAAGATTCGCCGGCGTGCATGTCTTCGCCTTATCCCGTTTCCAGGCACCGGCGATGTCTTACTGGCTCCCACAATGATAAGCCACCCGTTGGCATATGTCGCACCTACTACCCGACAATGAGTGTCTTGGTGTCGAGGACGTTGCTGATGGTTGGCGAGTAGAGCATTGGGAGCGCACCATGATGTCTATTACGCAACTTTATCCTTGGAGACACGTGTTGGGCCTCCAAGCGCAGAGTTTTGTAGGACAGTAGCAATTTTCCCTCAAGTGGATGACCTAAGGTTTATCAATCTATGAGAGGTGTAGAATGAAGATGGTCTCTCTCAAACGACCCTCCAACCAAATACAAGAAATCTCTTGTGTCCCCAACACACCCAATACAATGGCAAATTGTGTAGGTGCACTAGTTTGGCGAAGAGATGGTGATAAAAGTGTAATATGGATGGTAGAAATATATTTTTATAATCTGAAGAAATAAAAACAACAAGGTAGCAATTAGAAAACGGGCACAAAAACGGTATTGCAATGCTTAAAAATGAGGCCTAGGGTCCGTACTTTCGCTAGAGCAATCTCTCGACAATGCAAACATAGTTGGATCATATGATTATCCCTCAAAGTGCAGCAATGAATCACTCCTGAGTTCCTATTAGCGGAGAACAAAAGATAGGAATTGTTTGTAGGGTACGAAGCCACCTAAAAGCTATTCTTTCCGATCAATCTATCCTAGAGTTCGTACTAGAATAACGCAAGCTATTCTTTACGTTTGATCTAATCAAGAGTTCATACTAAGATAACACCAAAGCAAATTCATATTCATAATACTCAATCAACACAAAGAACTACAAAGAGACCCCAAAGTTTCTACCGGAGAAAAACGTGCATCAACCCCTATGCATAGATTACCCCAATATCACCGCGGGAATCCGCGAGTTGAATGCCATAACATATATCAAGTGAACCAATAAGATACCCCAATTGTCACCTCAAGTATTCATATTGCAAGACATATATCATGTGTTCTCATCTCTGAATATTCAATCCGACAAGACAAAACTTTGAAGGGTAAAGATTCAATTCATCATAACAAGAGTATACAGGGTAGAGACATCATATGATCCGACTATATTAACAAAGCCCATGATATAGATCACGAGAGAGAGATTAAACACATAGCTACTAGTACAAACCCTCAGCCCCCTCCTCATCGTGGTGGCCGCCGGGATGATGAAGATGGCCAATGGAGATGATTCCCCCCTCCGGCAGGGTGCCGGAACGGGGTCGAGATTGGTTTTCGCAAATACAGAGACCTTGCGGCGACGGAACTTGTGATCTAGGGTAACCCCGATGGGTTTCGGAATATTTCGGAATTTATAGTGCAAAGAAGGGGTACGGGAGGCCACCAAGGTGGGCACAACCTACCTGGGCCCCTGGGGCGCCCTGGTGGGTTGTGCCCCCCTCGGGGCACCCCCCAGGTGCAACTCTGGCCCAATGGATGTCTTCTGGCCCAAAAAAAATCTCCAAGAAGTTTCGCGTTGTTTGGACTCCGTTTGATATTGATTTCCTGCGATGTAAAAAACAAGCAAAAAATAGCAACTGGCACTGGGTCAATAGGTTAGTCCCAAAAAATGATATAAAGTTGCTATAAAATGATTGTAAAACATCCAAGAATGATAAAATAACAGCATGAATACTTCATAAGTTATGGATACGTTGGACGTATCAGCATCCCCAAGCTTAATTCCTACTCGTCCTCGAGTAGGTAAATGATAAAAGAAATAATTTATGAAGTGTGAATGCTAGCAAAGTGCATAAGTTTGATCAATGACAGTTTCAAACACTTTTCCTAGCATCATAACAACAATTCTTTCTCATAAAATTTCTCATGTTGTAGCGGCAACCAATTCACATGTTAAGGTTTAAACAATGAATTCTCTTGAAACCCAACAACCTATTTCTTAGTCACCAAGCAATTGTAATTCAACTTATTCAACAGAGTCTAAGTAAGAGCTCCACATACTCAACCATCATATAGTCTTCTATGATTGCTAACACTCACCGCGTACACATGAGCAAAATGTTTCAATCGGACACATAGAAAGATAGGGGCTTATTGTTTTGCCTCCCAATGTATTCACCTCAAGGGTAATGTCAACAATAATAACCCATGCTGCCCATATTCAACTGGACATATGTGCCTAGATCTTTCCTCACCACATGATGCTTGCTAAAAGAGAAAAATAAAAAGGAATAGAGAGAATAACTTTGACTCTTTGCATAAAAGTAAATACTGAAAAGTAAAAGATAGGCCCTTCGCAGAGGGAAACAGAGGTTGCCATGTGCTTATTTGTTTGTATGCTCAATCCCTTAGTGCTTAAAAACTTCACGTTACATGGCCCCTTAAGATGATAACCTTTATTATGCAGTCTGTCGCTTCTATTCTTTGTCATCCAAGTTCGTGCAACGCTCAATTTTCTCTTACACTAAACGATCTCACACTTTTAGAAGCAATTTTTATTGCCTTTTTGCACCGATGACAACTTACTTGAGGGATCTTGCACAATCCCTAGGTAGGCATGGTGGAGACATGCAAAAGATTTGGGTTTAAGGGTTTTTGGATGCACAAGTAGTATCTCTACTTGGTGCGGATTTTTTGGCTAGCAAAGATGGGGGCAAGCACCACATGTTGAAGGATCTATGACAATATGACTTCTATGTGAATATGAGCAAACATAAATCATTACGTTGTCTTCCTTGTTCAATGTCAACAATTTTGGCATACTCACAATCACAAAATATTTCCAGGATAGTGTATTTGCATGTGAAAGTTATCTTCCTTATAGTAATTATTCATGAATTGCTTGTATGACCAATATTGTGATTGTCAAGCCTCAAAAGATTTCACTTTCTAAACCCAATGTGAAGATACCACTAGGAATGATATGATTTCAACTTCATGACATTCATTTTATTCAACAATTTACTCATAGGATATAAGTGAAGCATAAGAGTAAACGACAAACTACTCCAGAAAGATATAAGTGAAGATCAAACGAGTAGTTAAGTAAATAGGTAGCTATTTGAGGACTCTCTCTTATTTAAGAAACTTTCAGATCTAAGTAATTTATTAAAACAGCAAGAAAAAAAAACAAAATGACATTCCAAGGATAGCACACATCATGTGAAGAAGCAAAAACTTAGGCTCAACCGATACTAACCGATAATTGTTGAAGAAGAAAGGTGGGATGCCTACCAGGGCATCCCCAAGCTTAGAAGCTTGAGACTTCTTGGAATATTAACTTGGGGTGCCTTGGGCATCCCCAAGCTTGAGATTTTGTGTCTCCTTAATTCCTCTCATATCATGGTTTTCTTAAATCTCAAAAGCTTCATTCGCACAAAACTCAATAAGAACTCGTGAGATAAGTTAGTATAAACCAAAGCAAAAACCTTATCATTCTCTACTGTAGCAAATCAATAAAATTATTATTCAACATTGCATACTAAATGCCTCTGCATATTTAATACTCCTGTCCTCAAATAGAATCATTAAACAAGCAAACATATGCAAACATAACAGCAATCTGCCAAAACAGTACAGTCTGTAAAGAATGCAAGAGTACCAATACTTCCCTAACTCCAAAAATTATGAAAATTTACCACACTGTAGAACATTTATCAGAGCTTATTTTGCAAAAAGTTTCAACATTTTATCACAGTCTGATTTTTCTAGGGAATTTTTGCAACAGCGGTAAACTTTCTGTTTTCAAACAGCAACATGTGGACTTGTAAAATAAGCATGGTAAAAGCTATCCTTGACTTTTTTTTTGAAATAAAGGATGCAAAACATTATTCTAAATAACATCAAGAAAATCCTAACAAAATGAATTGACGCTCCAAGTAAAACACATATCATGTGACGAATGAAAACATAGCTCCAAGTGAGGTTACCGATAATGTTGGAGACGAAAGAGGGGATGCCTTCCGGAGCATCCCCAAGCTTAGTTGCCTGGATATTTCTTGGATATTAACTTGGGGTGCCTTGGGAATCCCCAAGCTTAGGGTCTTGTCACTCCTTATTCTCCTCATATCAACATCTCACCCAAAATTTGGAAACTTCAATCACACAAAACTTAACGGAACTTTGTGAGATAGGTTAGTATGATAAAGAGCAAACCATTTCACTTTTGGTACTATAAAAGACAAGATTCATTATTGTTTCCACACAATTAATACTGTAGGATATCATTTCGACAATTTATATTGAGCAATATAAGCCATAGAAACTAGAAAACAAACAAACTATGCATTGAAAACAGAATCTGTCAAAAACAGAACAGTCTGTAATGATCTGGCTTCAAACAATACTTATGATACTACAAAAATTATGAAACAAATTGGACCACGTGATAAATTTGTATATTAAACTTCTACAAAAAGAATCAACTCAATAGCACTCTTATGTTAAAAATGAGACTTATTTTTGTGAGCGCAAAAGTTTCTGTTTTTCAGAAGGGTCAAATCAACTATCACCCAACATGATCCCAAAGGCTTTACTTGGCACTTTATTGAAACTAAGAAATAAAACATGATCAATACAGTAGCATAATCATTTTAACAAAAAAAATAGTAAGTAAAAGTGTTGGGCTGTCTCCCAACAAGCGCTTTTCTTTAATGCCTTTTAGCTAGGCATGATGAGTCAATGATGCTCACCTAACAGATAAGAATTGAAACACAAAGAGAACATCATGCATCATAAGTTCCTTTCTCATAATAATTTTCAGTAGCATCATGAATAGGTTCATCAATATAACCATTACATAAATCATTCTCTTCATGATCCATAAGCATAGAAAATTCATTACTCTCTATGGCATACATGTCATCATAATAATCATCATAGAAAGCAACTTTATTCCCATAGTCAATTGAAACCTCTTCCAAAATAGTGGATGTATCACTAAATAAAGTCATGACCTCTACAAATCCAATTTCATCAATATTGTAATAAGATTCAACACCCTCCAAAATAGTGGGATTACTACTACCTAGAGTTGACACTCTTCCAAACCAACTTTTATCAATGTAATCATCATAAATAGGAGGCATGCTATCATCAAAATAAGTTTGATCATTCAAAGTAGGGGGACTAAATAGATCATCTTCATTAAACATAGCCTCCCCAAGCTTGGGATAAACATTAATTGCAGCAAATAAATTCTCAAACATGTCATTCTCATCAATCATAGCATCCCCAAGCTTGTGGTTTGGCATATCATAAGCATAATCATTCTCATCATTAATAGTATGAATGGCACCAACAGTATAACAATTGCTATCATCATAATTTCCCAAGTTGGTGCCAAAAAGATTTCCAATATTATAAGAAGTATCATTATCTTCCCAATCATAACCATCACAACATGCAATAGGCATAACAAAATCATCATCAAGTGTATCAGCTTCCAAAATTATTTTTGATTCATTTTCATGAGGCACAACAATAATAGGAGCAACATTATTTGGGAGAGATACCTTTTTACCTCTCTTCTTTCTTCTTTTCTTCTTCTTCACCACATCATGTGTGGGTTTAATTAATCTTTTCAAGCTTCTTATTGATGAGATTGGTTGGATAGGAAGCTCCTCCTCATTACCTGATTCATCATAATAAACACTAGGAGGGTTTTGGGAAACATTTTACCTTTCATTAGTACTCTCTTCATATTCTATTTGTTTTCTTGACTTTATATACTCGGCAATATAAGTATTCTCAATGCAATTCACCGCACAAAACATATAAATTTCCTCTAGATCAAAATCAAGAAATCTATCAAGATTACATTTTTGGAATATCCTTAGTTATACGTTTCATTTCTTCATACCCCAAAAGAAGACTAAGCTCTTTATGATACTCAAGGGTAATCAAGTAATCACAATTTTTGGACACTATTTGATCTTGAAAGAATCTGCATTGAAGATTTAAATGACCATGTTCATTGCAAAGTTCACAAGGATGGCAGAAAAAATTACATCTTTCAGCACAATCATCTAGCCTCTCTTGCAACCTTTTAGTGTCTAAATATTTATGCTTCTTACAAAATCTATCTTCCCTCTCGGTGTGCAAAGGCACTCCCAATTCACTGCACAAGAAGTGACATGCTTATAGGAAACATTTTTTCCATGACTTGTGCAATCATCATTAGCATTTTGGATATTCAAAGAATTCATACTAACAATATTGCAATCATGCTCATCATTAATTTTTTTTGTGCCAAGCATTTTATTGACTTCTTCTTCTAACAATTGAGTACAATTTTCCGATCCATCATTTTCAAGAAAGATATTATAAAGATGACCAATAATATGATGCAACCTAAATTCCATTTTTATGTAGTTTTCTTTTATAAACCAAACTAGTGATAAGACAAGAAACTAAAAGATTCAAGTGCAAGATCTAAAGATTACCTTCAAGCACTCACCTCCCCGGCAATGGCGCCAGAAAAGAGCTTGATGTCTACTACGCAACTTTATTCTTGTAGACACGTGTTGGGCCTCCAAGCGCAGAGTTTTGTAGGACAGTAGCAATTTTCCCTCAAGTGGATGACCTAAGGTTTATCAATCCGTGAGAGGTGTAGGATGAAGATGGTCTCTCTCAAACGACCCTGCAACCAAATACAAGAAATCTCTTGTGTCCCCAACACACCCAATACAATGGAAAATTGTATAGGTGCACTAGTTTGGCGAAGTGATGGCGATAAAAGTGTAATATGGATGGTAGGAATATATTTTTATAATCTGAATAAATAAAAACAGCAAGGTAGCAATTAGTAAACGGGCACAAAAACGGTATTGCAATGCTTAAAAATGAGGCCTAGGGTCTGTACTTTCGCTAGTGCAATCTCTCAACAATGCTAACATAGTTGGATCATATGATTATCCCTCAAAGTGCAGCAAAGAATCACTCCTGAGTTCCTATTAGTGAAGAACAAAAGATAGGAATTGTTTGTAGGGTACAAAGCCACCTCAAAGCTATTCTTTCTGATCAATCTATACTAGAGTTCGTACTAGAATAACACAAGCTATTCTTTCCGTTTGATCTAATCAAGAGTTCATACTAAGATAACACCAAAGCAAATTCATATTCATAATACTCAATCAACAGAAAGAACTACAAAGAGAACCCAAAGTTTCTACCGGAGAAAAACGTGCATCAACCCCTATGCATAGATTACCCCAATATCACCGCGGGAATCCGCGAGTTGAATGCCATAACATATATCAAGTGAATCAATAAGATACCCCAATTGTCACCTCAAGTATTCATATTGCAAGACATATATCATGTGTTCTCATCTCTGAATATTCAATCCGACAAGACAAAACTTTGAAGGGTAAAGATACATTCATCATAACAAAAGTATAGAGGGTAGAAACATCATATGATCCGACTATATTAACAAAGCCCATGATATAGATCACGAGAGAGAGAGAGAGATTAAACACATGGCTACTGGTACAAACCCTCAGCCACGAGGGTGGAGTACTCCCTCCTCATCATGGCGGCCGCCGGGATGATGAAGATGGCCACCGGATATGATTCCCCCATCTAGCAGGGTGCCGAAACGGGGTGTAGATTGGTTTTCGTGAATACAAAGACCTTGCGGTGGCGGAACTTCTGATCTAGGGTAACCTCGATGGGTTTCGGAATATTTGGGAATTTATAGTACAAAGAAGGGGTACGGGAGGCCACCGAGGTGGGCACAACCCACCTGGGCGCGCCAGGGGGCCTGGCGCGCCCTGGTGGGTTGTTCCCCACTCGGGGCACCCCCCCAGGTGCAGCTCTGGCCCAATGGATGTCTTCTGGCCCAAAAGAATCTCCAAAAGTTTCGCGTTGTTTGGACTCCGTTTGATATTGATTTCCTGTGATGTAAAAAACAAGCAAAAACAGCAACTAGCACTGGGCACTGGGCACTGGGTCAATAGGTTAGTCCCAAAAAATGATATAAAGTTGCTATAAAATGGTTGTAAAACATCCAAGAATGATAAAATAACAGCAGGAATACTTCATAAATTATAGATACATTGGAGACGTATCACACCAACGGTGGCTGAACACTTGAGCTGGTCTATAGAGTCGAAAGTGATGGTGTACTTGGACCACTTGAGGGGACGCGACACCCCGAGCTTGGGGAGGGCCGCGTTCACCTCACGAGCGAACTGCTTGAAGATACGATGGGAGGCAGGGGCCTGAGCGCCACCCAGGATGCAGGCAATGGCATGAGACCCTTGGAAGCCCCTAGCCCCATCATCTTGGCGGTGGTCATCGTTCCTTCTTGGCGGCGGCAGCAGCAGAGGGAGGCCATCGTTGCGCTGAGGACGGCCCTCACGAGGCTCGTCCCTCCAAGGGCAATCGCGAGGCTGGCCTTGCCAGTGGTCCTCGCGGGGGAGATCGCGCCAGTCCTAGCGGGGCTTGCAGTTGTCCCATCGACTACCACCACGGCCTCCACCGCAGCTGTAGCCACGGTCGTTGCGCTCAGGCCGTCGGTGAAGCACCCATCATGGATCGCCCTGAGCTCTTGGCAGTCGTTGGTGTTGTGGCTGTGGATGTTGTGGAAGACGCAGAACAGGCGGCTACCCTTGGAGGATTCGGGGTGGTCATAGTCGTGCTTCATCTCAGGTTCGGCCGCGAGCACAGCTAGACCCTTGCGCTTTACATCCTTAGCTTTGGCCTTCTTGTCTTCAGGATCGACCTCCGGAAGCTCCGGGAGGGAGAGGCGACCTTCCTCTGCCCTCGCGCATCTAGTGGCCATGTTAAACATCTGCAGAGCCGAGCACAGATCCTCGTGCATGGCAAGCTCCTCCTTCATCTTGAAATCCCAAACGCCCTCAGAGAACGCCATAATGATGGCCTCGTCCGACACCTTCGGGATTTTGAGGCGAACGTCAGTGAAGCGCTGTATGTACTTATGCAAGGTTTCGCCTGGCTGCTGCTTGATGCGCCGCAAGTCACCACCGCGGGGGCGCGGTCGCGAGTGCCCTAGAAGTTGGCGACGAAGCGCTCGTGGAGCTCGTTCCAAGAGGAGATCGACCCCACCGGAAGGTTCAAGGGCCACGAGCATGCGCCGTCCTTGAGGGCCATGGGGAACCAGTTCGCCATAACTTTGCTGTTGCCATTCGCCGCCTCGATTCTCAGCTCGTAGAGCTGGAGGAACTCAGCGGGGTCGGGGTGCTGTCGTAGCTTGGGGGCAGGTTCGGCTTGAACTTGCTGGGCCACACGATGCTGCGCAGCTCTGGGGTGAAAGCATGGCAACCTGCCGCGCTCACAGGGGCCAGCCAGAGGGGAGGACCCTATTCTCGATGCACACACGCCGCCGCCTCCGACAGCACGCGATCTTGACACGGCGGCGCTGGAAGCGCACGCGCTTCTCCCCAGGGGCGGTGCACCACCTGGCAGCTTGCTTCATCGCGTGTTGGTGCCCTGCGTGGCGGGTCGCGCTAAGGTGCTTCATGCGGGGGCTCAGGGACGAGGTCACGCCGAAGGGGTGGAGGAGGCGCATCGTGGGCCACCTCGCCCACCTAGGACAGGCAAGGCAGCGAGCGAGATGGCGCAAGGGCCTCTCGGGCGGCGCTGACAAGCTCGGCAATGCGGTCGAGCCAATCCTCGTAGAGGTCATCGGCCGGGCGATAACGCAGAAGCTCGCGCGCCATGAGCAGTGCAGCCTGCGTGTTCGCCGGCCCGCGACGAGCATGGGAAGACGAAGTGGCGACTGGGGTCAGCCACGGAGTGGCGGTGCAACCATCACGCCGCACAAAAGGTGGTAGCAACGAGTCCTGCTGCTCATGGGCCGCGGGACCGGTGGCGGTGTTAGCCGCAGGAGTAGGGGAGCGGCGAGGGGCGCCGTCACCCGTGGGTGCCGTCTAAGCAATGCGGGTGGCGAGGGCTGCCCGGCCCTTGGCACGAACACGACGAGCGTCGGCCATGGGAACGGCGGAACAGCGGCAGAATAACTGACGGAAGAGAGGCTTCGACACGCCCCTACCTGGCGCGCCAAATGTCGGATTCAGGGCTCCGCACACCCAAGAAAGGTTCGAACTCTGGGGCGTGTGCGAAGAACTCAATCTCTCCAACCAACCAACTTGTCGCCCCCACGGCCTAGCTCGATGAACAAGAATGGAAAGGGACACAACAGTTTACCCAGGTTCGGGCCACCTTGCGGTGTAAGACCCTGCTCATGCTTTATGGTGGATTAGCCTCGCGAGGGGCTGAGGATGAACTAGTACAGCGGAAGAACAACCTCAGGAGGGCTGTTCTTGTGTGGGTGTGAGCTGAGGATTTGATCCTGGATCCCCTTCTACGGTGGTGGCTGGGCTATATTTATAGTGGCCTTGGTCCTCTTCCCTCAAACGAAGGCGGGAAGGGATCCAACGGTGGGCAGTTTGAAAGGGGACAAGTAGTATATCTTATCCTGACGAAAGGTGGTCTACGCCTACAAAGCTTCTGGTCATGACGCCGTGGTGGGCTCGGCGATGACATCCGTCATGCCGTCCTGACGGTCTTGGTCTTGTTGCACGGGAATGGAAACCTTTGGCTGATTCCTCGGGACCCCGCGTCTGCGCTTGCCTCCTTAGCGCCAAAGAGGAAACCTACTGCTCTGCGCCCATTGCCGCCCGCCTGGCCTTGGTCATCATGGCTTGCATCACCTCAACCTCATGAGGTTGGCACTTGCATAGGAATCTCCGCTCCTCGGGAGCAAGCCCGAGGAGGCCGCTCCCTCCAGAGGTCTTGGCGTCATCCGCCTCGTGAGGGTCTTGTCTTGTTGGTGCTGAAGCTGTGCCATACTAGGCCGTCGATGGATCCATGCCATGGGCCGCATGCAGGCAAGTCTAGGTACCCTGGTCCCCCGAAAGACCGACAAGGACCGACATGGTTAGCACCCCCTAGTCCAGGACACCATCAGCCGTGGAATTGTTATTGAAAGTACATAATGGCACATCATTAGGATCAACACGAGCATTCTTACTAGCCACCATTTTCATAAGAGCATCCATTTTAGCACTCAACACAGTAATTTCTTCAACGGAATTTACCTTCTTACCAATTAGAGCTCTTTCAGTATGCCACTGAGAGAAATTTTCTATAATATTATCAAGGAGTTTTGTAGCTTCTCCTAATGTGATTTCCATAAAGGTTGCAAATGCAACGGAGTCTAGAAGATTTCAAGAAACAAAGTTTAGTCCAGCATAGAAATTTTGTATAATCATCCATAAACTTAAACCATGAGTGGGACAATTTCTTATCATTAATTTCATTCTCTCCCAAGACCGTGCAACATTTTCATGTTCAAGTTGCTTAAAATTCATATTTTGATTTCTAAGAGAAATAATTTTGATGGGAGGACAAATACTTGGCAAAAAAAGCATCCTTACACTTATCCCAAGAATCAATACTATTTCAAGGCAAGGATGAAAACCAAGTTTTAGCACGGTCTCATATTGAGAACGAAAATAATTTCAATTTGACAATATCATTATCCACATCTTTTTTTGCATATCACATAATTTAACGAAAGTATTGAAATGGAATGCAACATCTTCATTAGGACTACCAGAAAATTGTTCTTTCATAACAAGATTTAGCAAAGTGGCATTAATATCACATGACTCCGCAGTAGTGGCGGGAGGAGCAATTAGAGTACTAATAAAATCATTATTATTAGTTTTTGAAAAATCACACAACTTAGTGTTTTCTTGAGATATAGCGATAAAGCAAGCAAAAAAGCAAATAAAAATATTTTTGTATTTTTGTAAAAAAATAGAAGTGGGGGAGATGAAAACGAGAGGCAAAGGAAAAAAAGGAAAATAAAAGTAAGAGCAAGTAGATGATACTTTGTGCAAAGGTACTTCATAGTTTTGGTGCTATCTCCCTCACAACGGCGCTAGAAATTCTTCCTGCTACTTGTGAGCTGCGTTGGGATTTCCTCGAAGAGGAGAGGATGAAGCAGTACCGTATAGATAAGTATTTCCTTAGTTAAGAACCAAGGTTATTAATCCAGTAGGAGAACCACACAGAAACTCGTTAGCAGCACCTACACACACAAAAGCAAATACTTGCACCCAACACAAACAAGGGGGTTCTCAATCCCCTCGACGGTTATTTGCAAGGATCAAATCTCGTAGTGGTAGGTAATAAGATAAATTGCAGAACAAAATAAAATAAATTGCAGCAAGGTATTTTTGTGTTTTTATATATGATAAAAGTAGACCCGTGGGCCATAGTTTTCACTAGAGGCTTCTCTCTCGAGCACATAACATACGGTGGGTGAACAAATTACTGTTGGGCAATTGATAGAAAAGCGCATTGTTAGGATGATATTTAAGGCAATGATCATGTATATAGGCATCATGTCCGAGACAAGTAGACTGACTCCTGTCTGCATCTACTACTATTACTCCACACATCGACCGCTATCCAACATGCATCTAGAGTATTAAGTATAAAATAGAGCAACGCCTTAAACAAGATGACATGATGTAGACGAAGTAAACCCAATCAATATGAATGAACCCCATCGTTTTATCCTAATAGAAACAATACAAATACGTGTCTTGTCCCTTTCTGCCACTGGGATATAGAGCACCGTAAGATTGAACCCATCACAAAGCACCTCTCCCATTGCAAGATAAATCAATCTAGTTGGCGAAACCACACTGATAGATCAGAGAGAAACACAAAGCTATAACAATCATGCATAATAAAGTTCAAAAAAGACTCAATTAATATTCATGAATAATCTTATCATAAACCCATAACTCATCGGATCCCAACAAACACACTGCAAAAGAATATTACATCGAATAGAACTCTAAGAAGATCGAGGAGAACATTGTATTGAAGATCAAAGAGATAGAATAAGCCATCTAGCTACTAGCTATGGACCCGTAGGTATGTGGTGAACTACTCACGCATCATCGGAAGGCAGCAAGGATGATGTAGAAGCCCTCCATGATCGATTCCCCCTCCGACAGAGTACCGAGAAAGCCCTCCAGATGGGATCACAGAAGAACATAAACTTGCGGTGGTGGGAAAAGTGTTTTGGGTGGCTCTCTATTGGTTTCCCGATTTTAGGGAATTTATGGAGGTGGAATTAGGTCAGATGGAGCCACGTGGGGCACACAAGGCATCAGGGCGCGCCTACCCCCCCTGCGCGTGCCCTGTTGCCTTGCCGTCTCCTCGCTTCTCGTCTAGTCTCGTCCCGAAGCTTCCAGGGTCTCTCTTGTCCAAAAATATCATCAAAAAAGTTTTGTAGCATTTGGACTCCGTTTGGTACCGATTTATTGGAAAACCAAAAACAAGCAAAAAACAACAACTGGCACTAGGGATTGGGTTAATAGGTTAGTCCTAGAAAATGATATAAAATAGCATATAATTGTATATAAAACATCCAAGATTCATACTATAATAGCATCGAACAATGAAAATTATAGATACGTTGGAGATGTACCAGCGAGCTTCGGGGCGAAGGCAGTGCCAGAGAGGCTCCAGCTACTGTAACATGTATGGAGCTAGAAGAGACAACGGGGCGAGATGGGGTGGCTAGAGATGCACTGGATTTGCCCAGAGCACATCTATGGGCATGCTAGGGTGGTGGTCACCACTGGTACCCCATGCTCTTGTGGTTTGCTTGGTGGCCAAGGATTTCAGGAGTGTTGTTCGGTGTATGAAGAGTGTGTTTGTGCAACCTGCGGGTCTGGGTTGGAGTAATTTTGACTAAAGCATCCAAAATGCATGGTTCTAACAGCAAGGTATTTGCACCGTGCCATTTACATTCCGTGTCGTGAAACATGATGATTTTTGATGTGGTGTTATGTGGTATGATGATGACTATGTATGAAAATCTGCGTGCCAAATGGGTAAGTGTGGATGGTACTTCATGTCTAAACTAAAATGGGGCCCAGGAACTTCGAGAATTTGTTGTGGAAAAATGGTGCGATGAATTTGAATGAAATTTTGGCGGCAGTGGTATTTTTCGTGATTGATCACCCTATAAAATTTGAGGGCAAATGGATGGATGTGAAATGTACTTCCTTCACAGGGTGGTGGTGTCGATGCAATTTTTGGACAATTGTGGAGGGAGCTTTGGTGGTTTGTTGATGATCAAACTTTCTGGATAGGCATGGTGTGGATGGGTGATGATCTATGCAAAATTAGAGCTTCATAGGGTCAAGGCACAAGGCACTTGCTTCACAGTCGAACAGATGTGGCAGAAACTCCTGATGGATACTCTCGTCAAAACTTGACTTAAGTGTGGGTGTTTGTGGATGGAAATGGCGAATATATTTGTAGGAGAAGATCGATAAATAATTTGGTGAAGTGTAGTGCAAGAGAAAAGGGTGGTCCAGTGCAACAGTGGTCTTTAGGGTTTGAATAAAAGAAGGGATTTCTATTTCATGCCCCTAGTTGCTTAGGTCTGCTCATTTCCCCCCACCCAACTAACATCCCTCACTTTTCCTCCTCTACTCAGCCCACACTCAAAAATGCCCAAAACGGAGCCTTGCCATCGTGAAAAGTAGTTGATCATTACTTGGCTCAGATATGGACTAGTGGGACACACCAGGGCCGAACTATCAATGGGTAGTTTGTCGGCAAAAATGTGTGGCATATAATGCTTTAAGTGGGAGTCGAACCCGAGAGCCACCGTTGAATATGCATCGTATGAGCCATTTTGAGCTGTGTGCGTGTGTGTGCCGAGGGGCAGAGCCTTGGTGTTTTAACCTGACATTGCTTATGTGAAAGAAAGGCCCACAATTTAGTGACCCAGGAAATATAGATCGCGTCAGTGTCAAACAAACACTACAAACAAATACACTTCCGTGATGATACGTGTTTGTCACAGTAGGTCACGTTTTCCTGTCATGCATGTACATCCATGATGATTTTATGACAGAATCAAGATAGTCATACCTGTGATGTCATAGAAGTGTTCCATGACATTACCAAAATTATCATCACGGAAGTGTCCACTTCCATGACGATAAATCACGCGTCATGGAAGTGCTTTCATCAAGGGGGACCGACACGTGGCATCCACCATAACGGGTCGCCGTTAAGATATCGGGTCCGGTTTTGGATCCGATAACCTGTTAACAGCCCGGACTAATGAGGATTTTCCATGTGTAAAATTGCCATTGGCCGGAGGAAAGACGTGTTGGCTCATCGTTGGGACAGATGTCATCCATTCATTGGACAGGAGGCGCCTATGATAGGTCAACACGTGGCACGGCCCAACAAAGGCCCATTCCAGTGAAAAGGGTCGGCCCGTTTGACTTGGTCAAAAGGTAACGGGCCGACCCACAGAAAGCATGTTCCTATATAGCCCATTTACGGCCCGCTAACGCACGGCCCATTATGGCCTATCGGAATTAAGCCGAGTAGCTTCATCTGGGCCGTCCAATATGATTCTAGCCCATTGTAACTTCCGGCCCATATATGGCCCATGATGTCTCTCGGCCCATACGAGGCCATTTGTAACTCTTGTCCCATTAACGGCCCGTAGTGAATCTGGCCCGCAATGGACAGTGTATCGCTTCATACCCACTAACGGCCCATTATTCATTGGGCCGTTTCCAACGCGTGTTATCTTTCGGCCTTCTCAGGGCCCATTTATTCTTGGGCGTATTTACACCATTCGGTTACTTACAACCCGTTACTGGCCTTTTCTGCTTGTGGGCCAAATTCAGCCCGTGGTTACAATCGGCCCGTTTGCGGCCCGTTAATCCATTGGGCCGTTTTCATAGCGTCATCAAATATGGCTGATTAATGACGGCCCATTATTGTCATCCCATGAATGGACGATTCCAAATCTAGCCCGTTTACGGCCCATAATTCGGTCTGTTATTGGCCCATGTTTGGTCGATCGATCATACGGCCTGTAGAAGGCCCATTGATGCTACGGCCCGTAGAAGGCCCATTGTTTCTACGGCTCGTAGGAGGCCCATGGTAACTACAGTAAATATGTAGCCCATGGTTATTGTGGCCTAGTTTCAAAAAATAGGTTATTGCGCCCAAACCGCGGAAAAAGAACTGCACTGACTACAAGCAAACAAATAAACAAGACAACAAGGAATTAAATAAGCAGGCAACTTACGCTAGGCTATCACGGCTATTACACATATTACATCCACTAGGCATCAAAGTTCACCACCAGTGCAAATATAGGGAACAAAGCAGCATATCATATACACTGGTTGTCAAAGTTGGCGACCAGTGCAAATAAATGCCGTAGCAAAAAAGTCCAGAACTGAAACCACTTCAGAAGATCTCAAGAAACAACATCCTGGGTACCCATAATGCTTGCAAGATGCTTAGCAAGCTTATTAACTTTCTCTTGTTTGGCGCTTAAATCCTCCAGCGCTTGCTGTTGCACCAGAAAGTATGCATCTGAATTCTGCAGGGACTTCCTCAGTCCTTCAGTTTCCTGTCGCAGCACATCTGATCGATGTCTTTCAACTTGAAGTGGAGACTCAAGAAGACGAACTGATTCAGGCAGCGAGTTCGAAGATCTTGTGCCAGCAGTTGTGGCCAGTAACTCGAACACTACATCAAGACATGACTTTTGGGTTCACTCACTGTCGTCAAGATAGTTTTTATCAGCTTTCTTGGAGACCAACAGGGATGTCTCACTATCTTGAACCTTATCTGCATTACTTCCTTTACCATTGCATATCGGGGTACTGTTCTCCAATATTTTGTCCGCATTCTAAAAGAGAAACAAGCAAACACATCACAGGGTTACCACGTTGTATATGAAACTCATTTTGGTAAATCAGTTTAGTAGTAAAGTGGACAGGATAACAACATGAAACAAACATATATCTATGTACCATGGTCACTTTATGGTCTATATCATTCTAGTTTTTGTTGCCAAATCAAGATAGAGACACAGTTCAAATAATATTTGTTCAAGACAAAGCAGAATAGACAGAATATAAGTGTGGGAAACTATAGAGCAATAACAACACTTGTAATGTGCATGACATGAGAACATAACTTTTTATTCAATTGAAACTGAAATCAACATAGAGCAAGTTACAACAGCAAACCAGTTAAAGAAACAGGCTTAAAACATACCTGTTGCGCCATTGGAGTTTCAGTTCCATCCTTCAAATTTGAAAATAGTTGGTATGAGTAAATACAGTGATGCAAGAGCAAAGGAGTATGAACCTGTTGGGGAAGGTAGTAATTTCAAAAAAATCCTATGCACACATAGGATCATGGTGATGCATAGCAACGAGAGAGGAGAGTGTGTCCACATACCCTCGTAGACCGAAAGCGGAAGCGTTAGCACAACGCGGTTGATGTAGTCGTATGTCTTGACGATCGGACCGATCCAAGTACCGAACGTACGGCACCTCCGAGTTCAGCACACGTTCAGCTCGATGACGTCCCGCGAACTCCGATCCAGCAGAGCTTCACGGGAGAGTTCCGTCAGCACAACGGCATGATGACGGTGATGATGTTGCTACCGACGTAGGGTTTTGCCTAAGCACCGCTACGATATGACCGAGGTGGAATATGGTGGAGGGGGGCACCGCACACGGCTGGGAGAGATCAACAGATCAACTTGTGTGTCTAGAGGTGCCCCCTGCCCCCGTATATAAAGAAGCAAGGGGGGAGAGGCGGCCGGCCAAGGAGGGCGCGCCAAGGGGGGAGTCCTACTCCCACTGGGAGTAGGACTCCTCCTTTCCTTGTTGGAGTAGGAGAAGGGAAGGAAGGCAGAGAGGAGGAGAAGGAAAAGGGGGGCGCCGCCCCCCTCCTTGTCCAATTCGGACTAGATGGGGAGGGGGCGCGCGGCCGCCCTGGCCGCCCCTCCTCTTCTCCCACTAAGGCCCATGAGGCCCAATTAACTCCCCGGGGGGTTCCGGTAACCCACCGATACTCCGGTATATGTCCAAAACCTTCCGGAACCTTTCCGGTGTCCGAACATAATCGTCCAATATATCGGTCTTTACGTCTTGACCATTTCGAGACTCCTCGTCATGTCCGTGATCATATCCGGGACTCTGAACTACCTTCGGTACATCAAAACACAAAAACTCATAATATGGATCGTCACCGAACTTTAAGCGTGCGGACCCTACGGGTTCGAGAACTATGTAGACATGACCGAGACACGTCTCCGGTCAATAACCAATAGCGGAACCTGGATGCTCATATTGGCTCCCACATAGTCTACGAAGATCTTTATCGGTCAAACCGCATAACAACATACGTTGTTCCCTTTCTCATCGGTTTGTTACTTGCCCGAGATTCGATCGTCGGTATCTCAATACCTAGTTCAAAATTGTTACCGGCAATTCTCTTTACTCGTTATGTAATTCATCATCCTGCAACTAACTCATTAGTCACATTGCTTGCAAGGCTTATAGTTATGTGCATTACCGAGAGGGCCCGGAGATACCTCTCCGACAATCGGAGTGACAAATCCTAATCTCGAAATACGCCAACTCAACAAGTACCTTCGGAGACACCTGTAGAGCACCTTTATAATCACCTAGTTATGCTGTGACGTTTGGTAGCACACAAAGTGTTCCTCCGGTAAACGGGAGTTGCATAATCTCATAGTCATAGGAACATGTATAAGTCATGAAGAAAGCAATAGCAACATACTAAACGATCAAGTGCTAAGCTAACGGAATGGGTCAAGTCAATCACATCATTCTCCTAATGATGTGATCCCGTTAATCAAATGATAACTCATGTCCATGGCTAGGAAACTCAACCATCTTCGATTAACGAGTTAGTTAAGTAGAGGCATACTAGTGACACTATGTTTGTCTATGTATTCACACATGTATTATGTTTCCGGTTAATACAATTCTAGCATGAATAATAAACATTTATCATGATATGAGGAAATAAATAATAACTTTATTATTGCCTCTAGGGCATATTTCCTTCAGTCTCCCACTTGCACTGGAGTCAATAATCTAGATTACACTTTAATGATTCTAACACCCATGGAGTTTTGGTGCTGATCATGTTTTGCTCGTGGAAGAGGCTTAGCCAATGGGTCTGCAACATTTAGATCCGTATGTATCTTGCAAATCTCTATGTCTCCCACCTGGACTTGGTCCCGGATGGAATTGAAGCATCTCTTGATGTGCTTGGTTCTCTTGTGAAATCTGGATTCCTTTGCCAAGGCAATTGCACCAGTATTGTCACAAAAGATTTTCATTGGACCCGATGCACTAGGTATGACACCTAGGTCGGATATGAACTCCTTCATCAAGACTCCTTCATTTGCTGCTTCCGAAGAAGCTATTACTCCGCTTCACACGTAGATCCCGCCAAGACACTTTGCTTAGAACTGAACCAACTGACAGCTCCACCGTTTAATATAAACACGTATCCGGTTTGTGACTTAGAGTCATCCGGATCAGTGTCAAAGCTTGCATCAACGTAACCATTTATGACGAGCTCTTTGTCACCTCCATAAACGAGAAACATATCCTTAGTCCTTTTCAGGTATTTCAGGATGTTCTTGACCGCTGTCCAGTGCTCCACTCCTGGATTACTTTGGTACCTCCCTGCTAAGCTAATAGCAAGGGACACATCAGGTCTGGTACACAGCATTGCATACATGATAGAGCCTATGGCTGAAGCATAGGGAACATCTTTCATTTTCTCTCTATCTTGTGCAGTGGTCGGGCATTGAGTCTGACTCAACTTCACACCTTGTAACACAGGCAAGAACCCTTTCTTTGCTTGATCCATTTTGAACGTTTTCAAAACTTTGTCAAGGTATGTGCTTTGTGAAAGTCCTATCAAGCGTCTTGATCTATCTCTATAGATCTTGATGCCCAATATGTAAGCAGCTTCACCGAGGTCTTTCATTGAAAAACTTTTATTCAAGTATCCTTTTATGCTATCCAGAAATTCTATATCATTTCCAATCAGAAATATGTCATCCACATATAATATTAGAAATGCTACAGAGCTCCCACTCACTTTCTTGTAAATACAGGCTTCTCCAAAAGTCTGTATAAAACCATATGCTTTGATCACACTATCAAAACGTTTATTCCAACTCCGAGAGGATTGCACCAGTCCATAAATGGATCGCTGGAGCTTGCACACTTTGTTAGCTCCCTTTGGATCGACAAAACCTTCCGGTTGCATCATATACAACTCTTCTTCCAGAAATACATTCAGGAATGCAATTTTGACGTCCATTTGCCAAATTTCATAATCATAAAATGCGGCAATTGCTAACATGATTCGGACAGACTTAAGCATCGCTACGGGTGAGAAGGTCTCATCGTAGTCAACTCCTTGAACTTGTCGAAAACCTTTTGCAACAAGTCGAGCTTTGTAGATAGTAACATTACCGTCAGCGTCGATCTTCTTCTTGAAGATCCATTTATTCTCTATGGCTTGCCGATCATCGGGCAAGTCAACGAAAGTCCACACTTTGTTCTCATACATGGATCCCATCTCAGATTTCATGGCCTCAAGCCATTTTGCGGAATCTGGGCTTGTGACGCCCCAAGACCGATAATCCAGACGCCTGCCATGTTTTGCGTGACCGTCGTGTGTTTTATTTGTTTGTTGGATTTCTCATGTCATCATACGCATTGCATCCGCATGTCTTCCATAAAACTCGTAGTCGTTCGTAGTTGCCGCTTCTCTTTGTCTCCGTGGCATGTCGTCAGACCGTTTGTCTTCCTTGACCATTCTCAGTCCAACCACACACTTGACCTCGTTCGCCTAACCCATCTTTACACAGTGCATCGACCCCTCGCCCGTGTTCGAAACTTCCCCGAACCCGACCCGGGCAGTCATGGCCATTGGGTCCAGATCATCCCCAAACATCTATAAAACATCTCCGTTTTCTTTATTGGACTCCCTAGCCTATTTATTCTCGTCCATCGATTTTGGATCGGAAGGTCCAAACTCTTCCTCCTTCCCTATATATAGTCCACCCAGATGCCTATTTGGACAAACCCTAGACCAACTCCCTAAAATTCCTCCGCCGCCGCGCCACACCTAAATCCCACCTCGGGATCCTCCCAGATCCCCTTTCTCCTTGTTTTCCTCCTCCACCCAATCCCGAAGGCGCCGCCACCTCTCTCCAAGATCCTCTCCGCCTCTACCTACAAGTCCATCCATCCACCGGCCAGCCGCCCTGGTCTCCCTCGCCTCCCGTGCCTCTGCTCATCGCGCGAGCCAACCAGAGCCTCCTCTGCTCGATCCCGAGGGGATCACGAGCAGCGCGTTCCACCGACGACCGATCCAGCAGGCCCCGTGCCCCCTCCGCGCTCGTGCAGGCGCTCCTCGAGCCGGAGCTCGTCCGCGAGCAGAACTGTCACCACCGTTCGGTGCATCCCAGCGACTCCAGGACCCCGACCAACCCAGGCAGCACCCGTTGCGCGCCTCTTCTTCTCGTCTTGCTTCCTCCCCTGGGACTCATCTCTCTGCGCTCTCTTCGCTTGGTAGGAATCCATCCCTGGTCGTGTCCTCGACGTGCGCACCGTCACCGTTCCTGGCCGGATCCCGGACCTCCCGTGCTTCGCCTTGGTTCGCCATGGCTCCGCCGTCCCGCCAAGTCCCGTGCCGCCAAGCCTGACCTCGCCTCTGCTTGGTCCTGTTCGAGGGAACGAGCGAGCGATGCCGCTCCCCCCCCCCGTGTTGACTCGGTCCTGCCGTTCAGCGCCAGCCTGCGCGAGCCCTCCTCTGCCTCGCCTTCTCTGTGGGCCGCCAGCTCCTTCGGCCTCACCTCGCGGCCCAGATCCGCCAGCCCAAGCCGGCCTGTTGGCCCAACGTGAGCAGCCGCCTCCTGTGCATAGTTGGCCCAGTCAGATTCAGCCCGCTTATGTTTTTTTTTAGCGCTACGAATCTGTTCATTATCCAGAAAAACTACATGTTTACAGTTTGCCCCCTGTTGTTCATGCATATAATAAATCACCAACCATACATGGGTTTAAAATGCTTTATATATGTAGAATGCTTAGAATTGCATCTAGTTTCATAATATGCCACTTTCATCCATGTTTAAAATGTTTAAACTTGTTGTTTATTTATTTTTGCATAAATTGCATGTTAAAATGATTTATTTCATAACTAATTAACCGTAGCTCCGAATTTAAGAAACTTTATATGTAAATGGGGTGGAATAATGCATAGTATTACTTGGTTCACTTTATTTTGCTGTTTAACAACGTTAAAATTGTGTTTAGGGCAGAACAGTACCAAATTCAAAATATGCATATCGGGATTTTCCGGAATTGTTGTTTGTTGTTCCGGCCTCTTTTAAACTTGCCTAGATGGGTAGTATTATTATGCTTCACCTCTTTCCATGTTAACCAACATTTAATCTTGTCTTGTTCCTAATCGAGAGCAAACTAAATAACTTGAATGTGGTGTTTCGTCAATATGCAACTCTTTGCATATTGAGCTCCACTTAACTTGTAGTATTATTTGTTGCACTTTGCCATGCCATGCCTCATTAAACCGGACATGCATCATACTTGGTTGCGCATGATTCCATGTTTCTGTGATGGTTGTTTACCATGTTGTTTGCTTCTTTCCGGTTTGCTTCTCTCGTTAGCTTCGGTTTCGTTCCGGAGTTGTGAGGATTCGTTCGACTACGTCCGTTTGTCTCCTTCATGGACTCGTTCTTCTTCCTTGCGGGATCTCAGGCAAGATGACCATACCCTCGAAATCACTTCTATCTTTGCTTGCTAGTTGTTCGCTCTATTGCTATGCCGCGCTACCTACCACTTGCTATATCATGCCTCCCATATTGCCATGTCAAGCCTCTAACCTACCTTTCCTAGCAAACCGTTGTTTGGCTAAGTTACCACTTTTGCTCAGCCCTTCTTATAGCGGTTGCTAGTTGCAGGTGAAGTTGTAGTTGGTTCCATGTTGGAACATGGATATTTTGGCATATCACAATATATCTTACTTAATTAATGCATCTATATACTTGGTAAAGGGTGGAAGGCTCGGCCTTATGCCTGGTGTTTTGTTCCACTCTTGCCGCCCTAGTTTCCGTCATACCGGTGTTATATTCCTTGATTTTTGTGTTCCTTACGCGGTTGGGTGATTTATGGGACCCCCTTGACAGTTCGCCTTGAATAAAACTCCTCCAGCAAGGCCCAACCTTGGTTTTACATTTGCCTACCTAAGCCTTTTCCCTTGGGTTTTCGCGAGCCCGAGGGTCATCTTATTTTTACCCTCCGAGCCAGTGCTCCTCCAAGTGTTGGTCCAAACTAGAGCACCGTGCGGGACCGTCCCTTGGCAACTTGGGTTACGTTGGTACCTGTACGCTTAGCTTATCCGGTGTGCCCTGAGAACGAGATATGTGCAGCTCCTATCGGGATTTGTCGGCACAGCGGGTGGTCTTGCTGGTCTTGTTTTACCATTGTCGAAATGTCTTGTAAACCGTGATTCCGAGACTGATCGGGTCTTCCTGGGAGAAGGAATATCCTTCGTTGACCGTGAGAGCTTATGATGGGCTAAGTTGGGACACCCCTGCAGGGTATTATCTTTCGAAAGCCGTGCCCGCGGTTATGTGGCAGATGGGAGTTTGTTAATGTCCGGTTGTAGAGACCTTGACACTTGACTTAATTAAAACCGCGTGTGTAGCCGTGATGGCCTCTTTTCGGCGGAGTCCGGGAAGTGAACACGGTCTTGTGTTATGCTTGAATGTAAGCAGTTTCAAGATCACTTCTTGATCACTTCTAGCTTCGCGACCGTTGCGTTGCTCCTCTTCCCGCTCTTATTTGCGTATGTTAGCCACCATATATGCTTAGTGCTTGCTGCAGCTCCACCTCATTACCTCATCCTTCCTATAAGCCTAAATAGTCTTGATCTCGCGGGTGTGAGATTGATGAGTCCTCGTGACTCACAGATTCTACCAAAACAGTTGCAGGTGCCGACGATACCAGTGCAGGTGACGCAACCGAGCTCAAGTGGGAGTTCGACGAGCAACTTGGTCGTTACTATGTTTCGTTTCCTGATGATCAGTAGTGGAGCCCAGTTGGGACGATTGGGGATCTAGCATTTGGGGTTATCTTCTTTTCATTTGGATTTGACCGTAGTCGGTCTATGTGTGTATTTTGGATGATGTATGAATTTATTTATGTATTGTGTGAAGTGGCGATTGTAAGCCAACTCTCTTTATCCCATTCTTGTTCATTACATGGGATTGTGTGAAGATGACCCTTCTTGCGACAAAACCTACAATGCGGTTATGCCTCAAAGTCGTGCCTCGACACGTGAGAGATATAGCCGCATCGTGGGTGTTACAGGGCTCACCATCGCTTCTTCATAGTTCGTAGGTTCGCCTTGGTCAAGTAACATGACCTCCAGAATAGGATTACCGTACCACTCTGGTGCGGATCTTACTCTTGTTGACCTACGAGGTTCGGTAGTAACTTGATCTGAAGTCACATGATCATCATCATTAGCTTCCTCACTAATCGGTGTAGGAGTCACAGAAACAGATTTTTGTGATGAACTACTTTCCAATAAGGGAGCAGGTACAGTTACCTCATCAAGTTCTACTTTCCTCCCACTCACTTCTTTCGAGAGAAACTCCTTCTCTAGAAAGGATCCTTTCTTCGCAACGAATGTCTTGCCTTCGGATCTGTGATAGAAGGTGTACCCAACAGTTTCCTTTGGGTATCCTATGAAGACACATTTCTTCGATTTGGGTTCGAGCTTATCAGGTTGAAGCTTTTTCACATAAGCATCGCAACCCCAAACTTTAAGAAACGACAACTTTGGTTTCTTGCCAAACCACAGTTCATAAGGCGTCGTCTCAACGGATTTCGATGGTGCCCTATTTAACGTGAATGCAGCCGTCTCTAAAGCATAACCCCAAAACGAAAGCGGTAAATCAGTAAGAGACATCATAGATCGCACCATATCTAGTAAAGTACGATTACGATGTTCGGACATAGCATTACGCTGTGGTGTTCCAGGTGGCGTGAGTTGCGAAACTATTCCGCATTGTTTCAAATGTAGACCAAACTCGTAACTCAAATATTCTCCTCCACGATCAGATCGTAGAAACTTTATTTTCTTGTTACGATGATTTTCCACTTCACTCTGAAATTCTTTGAACTTTTCAAATGTTTCAGACTTATGTTTCATTAAGTAGATATACCCATATCTGCTCAAATCATCTGTGAAGGTGAGAAAATAACGATACCCGCCGCGAGCCTCAATATTCATCAGACCACATACATCAGTATGTATGATCTCCAATAAATCTGTTGCTCGCTCCATTGTTCTGGAGAACGGCATTTTTGTCATCTTGCCCATAAGGCATGGTTCGCAAGTACCAAGTGATTCATAATCAAGTGATTCCAAAAGTCCATCAGTATGGAGTTTCTTCATGCACTTTATAGCAATATGACCCAAACGACAGTGCCACAAATAAGTTGCACTATCATTATCAACTCTGCATCTTTTGGTTTCAACATTATGAATATGTGTATCACTACTATTGAGATTCAACAAAAATAGACCACTCTTCAAGGGTGCATGACCATAAAAGATATTACTCATATAAATAGAACAACCATTATTCTCAGATTTAAATGAATAACCGTCTCGCATTAAACAAGATACAGATATAATGTTCATGCTCAACGCTGGCACCAAATGACAATTATTTAGGTCTAAAACTAATCCCGAAGGTAGATGTAGAGGTAGCGTGCCGACGACGATCACATGGACTTTGGAACCATTTCCCACGCGCATCGTCACCTCGTCCTTAGCCAATCTTCGCTTAATCCGTAGTCCCTGTTTCGAGTTGCAAATATTAGCAACAGAACCAGTATCAAATACCCAGGTGCTACTGTGAGCTCTAGTAAGGTACACATCAATAACATGTATATCACATATACCTTTGTTCACCTTGCCATCCAGTTCCGCTTCCAGTGACCAGTCTGCTTGCAGTAGAAGCACTCAATCTCAGGCTTATGTCCAGACTTGGGTTTCTTCTCTTGAGCAGCAACTTGTTTGCCGTTCTTCTTGAAGTTTCCCTTCTTCTTCCCTTTACTCTTTTTCTTGAAACTCGTGGTCTTGTTGACCATCAACACTTAATGCTCCTTCTTGATTTTTACCTCCGCAGCGTTTAGCATAGCGAAGAGCTCGGGAATTGTCTTATCCATCCCTTGCATATTATAGTTCATCATGAAGCTCTTGTAGCTTGGTGGCAGTGATTAAAGAATTCTGTCAATGACACTATCATCCGGAAGATTAACTCCCAGTTGAATCAAGTGATTGTTATACCCAAACATTTTGAGTATATGTTCACTGACAGAACTATTCTCCTCCATCTTGCAGCTGTAGAACTTATTGGAGACTTCATATCTCCCAATCCGGGCATTTGCTTGAAATATTAACTTCAACTCCTGGAACATCTCATATGCTCCATGACGTTAAAAACGTCGTTGAAGTCCCGGTTCTAAGCCGTAAAGCATGGCACATTGAACTATCGAGTAGTCATCAGCTTTGCTCTGCCAAACGTTCTTAACGTCGTCAGTTGCATCTGCAGCAGGTCTGGCACCCAGCGGTGCTTCCAGGACGTAATTCTTCTGTGCAGCAATGAGGATAATCCTCAAGTTATGGACCCAGTCCGTGTAATTGCTACCATCTTCTTTCAACTTTGCTTTCTCAAGGAACGCATTAAAATTCAACGGAACAACAACACGGGCCATCTATCTACAACAACATAGACAAGCAAAATACTATCACGTGGTGTCTCGGCACGACGAACTTTGGCAACGGTGCATACTCAGGGAGAACACTTTTATCTTGAAATTTAGTGAGAGATCATCTTATAATGCTGCCGTCAATCAAAGCAAAATAAGATGCATAAAGGATAAACATCACATGCAATCAATATAAGTGATATGATATGGCCATCATCATCTTGTGCTTGTGATCTCCATCTTCGAAGCACCGTCATGATCACCATCGCCAACTATTGCTTCTACGACTATTGCTATCGCTTAGTGATAAAGTAAAGCAATTACAGGGCGATTTCATTGCATACAATAAAGCGACAACCATATGGCTCCTTCCAGTTGCCGATAACTCGGTTACAAAACATGATCATATCATACAATAAAATATAGCATCATGCCTTGACCATATCACAACACAACATGCCCTGCAAAAACAAGTTAGACGTCCTCTACTTTGTTGTTGCAAGTTTTACGTGGCTGCTACGGGCTGAGCAAGAACCATTCTTACCTACGCATCAAAACCACAACGATAGTTCATCAAGTTAGTGTTGTTTTAACCTTCTCAAGGACCGGGCGTAGCCACACTCGGTTCAACTAAAGTTGGAGAAACTGACACCCGCCAGCCTCGCGTAAGCATACGCGTAATGTCGGTCCGGGCCGCTTCATCCAACAATACCGCCGAACCAAAGTATGACTTCTGGTAAGCAGTATGACTTGTATCACCCACAACTCACTTGTATTCTACTCGTGCATATAACATCTACGCATAAAACCTGGCTCGGATGCCACTGTTGGGGAACGTAGTAATTTCAAAAAAATTCCTACGCACACATAGGATCATGGTGATGCATAGCAACGAGAGAGGAGAGTGTGTCCACGTACCCTCGTAGACCGAAAGCAGAAGCGTTAGCACAATGCGGTTGATGTAGTCGTACGTCTTCACGATCTGGCCGATCCAAGTAACGAACGTACGGCACCTCCGAGTTCAGCACATGTTCAGCTCGATGACGTCCCGCGAACTCTGGTCCAACAGAGCTTCACGCGAGAGTTCTGTCAGCACGACGGCGTGATGACGGTGATGATGTTGCTACCGACACAGGGCTTCGCCTAAGCACCGCTACGATATGACCGAGGTGGAATATGGTGGAGGGGGCACCCCACACGGCTGGGAGAGATCAACAGATCAACTTGTGTGTCTAGAGGTGCCCCCTGCCCCCATATATAAAGGAGCAAGGGGGAGAGGCGGCCGGAATAGGACTCCTCCTTTCCTTGTTGGAGTAGGAGAAGGGAAGGAAGGGAGAGAGGAGAAGGAAAAAGGGAGGCGCCTCCCCCCTGTCGGGGGGATGGACCCCGGGCAGGCAACGGAACCCGGATCCTCTTCAAAAATTACAACGGGGCTGGCACCGCCCCTTAATACCGGCACCCGCTTGGCCGGGTCGCTCGACCCGGCCAAGCCCCGCAAGCCGGCCAGACTAGCCGACCCGGCAAGCCACGTCGACTCGGCCTCAACAACTAGCGCAAGACAGCCGAACCTGGCACGGCCAAAGCCTCCTCACCAAGCCAGCGCCACCCATGGCATGCTACACAATCCAGCCGCGGGTCAACTCCCGTCCCATCCAGGCCGTATGGTGGGGACGAAACTTCAATCAACGATGACCGAGGCAACAGTGCCCCGCCGATGCCTCTGGTCAGCGGGAACGTGGCAACAGTGCCCCTCACCTACCCGCTGACCAGGGCCGGCGTGGCTACAGTGCCCCCGCCCTCACTGCTGACGACAGCAAGCGGCAACCTGACGGAGAGCACTGTACGCGACTCAACTCGCCATGGCTGACGATCGACAAGACGGTGCATAGTCCCCCTAGGCTTGCGGGGCCCGCACCTAGGGGAACCCGGCGAACCAGAAGCCCTCAGCGGGACCCAGCCCGGGTCCCCGGACACCGACAATACAGACCCACCGACATGTAACATTACCATTGTACTCCCGGGGGGTTGGACTATAAAACCCCCTGGGAGCCCACGATCATTCGGGGGGCGAGCGGGAGGACTAGCCACAAAACAGCAACACCGGAGAGAAGGAGCAGCCCAAGCCTTGGCCAGCTTCCTTCCTCCTCCATACAGCTCCAGGAGCAACATTGTACGATCGATCATCCAACTACACTCGGCAGGACTAGGAGTATTATCTCTCCGGAGAGCCCTGAACCTGGGTATGTACGGCGTCCCGCGCCCGCTCATGCCAACATCGCCTCTGGAGTCCACCAGCGCCCTCGAGCCTCGTCCTCTCTTTAGCCATCCCTTGGCATCTGCCGTGCGCCCACCACGATAGTTGGCGCCCACCGTGGGGCAGCTCGAGGAGCTGGCCGGGAGCATGCTTCAGACGGGGCCCTTCTCCTACACCGACGAGTCCGTCGCGCTGGCGGACGACGTCGTCGGCGCGCTGTGCATCTCCGATGCGTTCGCGGCCGATGAGTACCCCAGCGAGGTGCTCATCTACTCTGACTGTCCCCTCTCCTCGGCGGCGGCGTTTCCACCGAGGCAATGGACGTCCTTGTGGAGGTCTTCGTCACCGGCGCCGCCGCCTCCTCCTCGTCGAGCAAGACGAGGAAGGTAGCCGAAGCCAGGGCGGCAGCGGATCGGATCGAGCCGTCCGATCCGTTGCGCGCCGCGATGCAGAGCCTCCGCACCCCCATCGACACCGACGTCGACGCCACCAAAGTCGCTGAGGCCCGAACCCAGCTCGAGGAAAGGCGCCAGCAGATGCTGGACCTATCTGAGACGCTCGCCAGCACTCAGCGAAGCCTGGACGCCGCTCAGCTGGAGCGCGACGCCGCCTACGGATTCACACCCGCTGCGGCCGAGCCAAGCCGGGTCGCCGATGTGCGTGCCGGTGGAGGAGCGATCGGCCGAGCCCTCGGCACCGTCCCAACCGTCTACGAGACCCCTCTGAAGAACATGCGCGCTGCCCAGGCGGCCGCAGCCGGCCTGGACCAGCTCGCGGGTGAGGAGCTGAAAGAGCGCATCGGGCGGATGCGTGAACTCCTCCACGCCGCCAACACCCAGTAGGACCGCCTCAACTAGCTCGCCAAGCTGGCGGGATCCGGCTTCGCCTGCCTTGGCGGGCCCGGAGAACTTCTGCACACCGCTTCCTCGCCACCCGGAGAGGCGCACTCCGGCCGAGCCTAGACTCGGCGCGACCCAACCACTACAGCCACCGGCGGATTGGGCGACGAACCCGTCCTGGAGATCCAGCATTGACCCGGCCAGCATAGCTGGCGTCCGGCTCCAACCGACCCGGCCCCCCGTGGCCTGGCCGCAAGTCGACTCGGCCCGCGCGCCATCGACGACGCCGACGCTCGCCACCGCCTCGATCAGCTCGCTCGCTCCCTGGAGGTGGAGGAGAGTGGCGCTATCGGGCCGGCGTGCTTCGGCCCGCACATCCGGGAGGAGCCCTTCCCCAAAGGATTCATGCTCCCCCGTGACACCCCCAAGTACAACGGGACGGTGAAGCCAGAAGACTGGCTCACCGACTACACCACGGCCATTGGCATCACCGGTGCCAATCATCGTCTCGCCATGCGCTACGCACCGCTCATGCTTCATGCTCCCCCGTGATACAGCCAGCCGATGGGCAGCATCAACGCATGGGTGGACTTGGAGGAAGCCTTCGTCCGCAACTTCACGGGGACCTACAAGCGACCCGTCCACCCTAGCCAGCTCGCCATGTGCGTGCAAAGTGCCTACGGAGACCGGTCGCGAGTACCTCGCACGCTGGACCGAGCTCCGGAACAGCTGCGAGGGCGTCCATGAAGTCCAGGCGATCCAGTACTTCGTCAGCGGGTGCCGAGACGGCACCCTCCTCAAGCACAAGCTCTTACACTCTGAGCCGGCCACCATGGCCACGCTCATGGTGACGGCGGACAAGTACGCCAACGCCGACTCCGCCATGAAGATCCAGGTGGCGCTGGATGAAGCCGGCATGGCGAAGCCGGTTCCCCCTCCGAAGCTGGTCGACGAAAGCAGCCGGCAGCAGCATCACCAGAACAACAAGCGCAAGGCCGACCAGCTGGCGCCGCGTCACGACAACCGGCTCGTCGCGGCCACCGAGCCCGCGGCGGACCCGGCGGCGAAGCGCTGGCAAACCGGCAAGACGGCATGGCAACCCGCCATGAGCTTCAAGCAGATGCTCGACGCCCCTGCAAGCACCACAGCGGCGCAAGACCCTCCACGCACACGCTTCGGCAGTGCGCCATCACCAAGCGCATCATGAGGGGCGACATCCCGCCCCCTCCGGCTCCGCCTCCAGGTGCGGGACAGCCGCCTCCGCCTCCACTGCCGCCTCCAGCTGGCGGCGCGATGCGCGACGACGCTTACCCAGACCAGAGCGCGGCCTACGTCTTCTTCACCAGCCTCGGCGATGACAAGCGCAGCGAGCGCCTCCTTTGGTAGGAGGTGAACACCGTCGTCCCGGCCAAGCCGGAGTTCATGCATTGGTCGGATCGCCCGGTCACCTGGACCCGGGAGGATCACTCGGCAGTCATGCCGAGCCCGGGTGGTTACGCCCTCGTCCTCAACCCCACCATCATCGCGGCTTGCCAAGGAACTCGGCATCCGGCGCATCCTGTGCTACGGTGACTCGGACCTAGTGGTGCAGCAATGCTCCGGCGAATGGGACGCCCGCGACTCCAACATGGCAAGCTACCGCTTCCTCGTCCAGAAGCTGTCCGGATCCTTCGAGGGCTGCGAGTTCCTCCACGTCCCGCACGCGGAGAACGAAGCAGCCGACACGCTCGCCAAGATCGCCTCGTCACGACAAGCCATCCCGTTCAGCGTCTCCCTCGAGCACCTGCGCAAGCCGTCCGTCAAGCCATCGCCGGACTCCGAGTCCATCCACGTTCCAGACGACCCGGCCGCACCTCAACCCGGCCCGGGGACTGCTGAACCCGGCCCAGGGGCTGCTCAGCTCGACCCGGCCACCATCGTCCCGGACCCGGCCGTCGCCATCCTCGACCCTGGGGCTGCTCAACCCGGCTCGGGGGCTGCCGACTCGGAACCCGCCCTGGTGGCCGTCTTCGCCGTGGTTACGGCTCCATCTTGGGCCCTCCCAATATTAGAATTTTTGGAGAACGGGGTTCTCCCCATGGACGAGACCAAAGCTAGGCAAGTGCAGTGCCGGGCGTCCGCCTACAGCATCATCAACAATGAGCTCGTCAAGCGCAGCTCCACCGGCGTGTTCCAGCGCTGCGTCGAGCAGGAACGGGGCATCGACATCCTCCTCGACATACATCAGGGCGAGTGTGTGCACCACGCCGCATCACGATCCCTGGTGGCCGAGGCGTTCCGCCACGGTTTCTACTGGCCCATGGCCCTCCAAGATGCCGAGTCGCTCGTCCTCAAGTGTGAGGGATGCCAGCGCTTCAGCAAACGCAGCCACCAGCCGGCGTCTGCACTCCGCACCATAGTGATCGCCTAGCCCTTCGCGGTCTGGGGACTCGACATGGTGGGACCCTTCAAAACCGCTCGAGGCGGCATGACGCACTTGCTGGTGGCAGTGGACAAATTCACCAAGTGGATCGAGGCAAGACCAATCAAGAAACGGGACGGGCCAATAGCCGTCCGGTTCATCAAGGACATAGCGGTGCGCTACGGCATGCCGAACAGCATCATCACCGACAACGGCACCAACTTCGCCAAGGGCGCGCTCGAGCAATACTGCTCTGTCTCCGGCATCCGCCTCGACCTGGCCTTCGTTGCACATCCGCAGTCCAACGGGCAGGTCGAGCGGGCCAATGGACTCATCCTGTCCGGCGTCAAGCCGCGACTCATCGAGCCGCTCATCCGCTCACCCGGCAGCTGGCTTGACGAGTTGCCAGCCGTTCTCTGGAGTCTACGCACCACACCGAATCGATCGACCGGATTCACACCGTTCTTCCTCGTCTACGGAGCCGAAGCCATCATCCCGACCGACGTCGAGTTCGACTCGCTGCGCGTCGCGATGTACACCGAAGCCGAAGCCAGAGAAGCCCGCGAAGATGGCGTCGACCTGCTCGAAGAAGTACGCCTCCTGGCGCTCAGATGCTCGGCCATCTACCAGCAAGGCCTGAGGCACTACCACAGCAAGAAGATCAAGCCCCTCGCGTTCCGCGAGGGCGACCTCGTCCTCCGACTCGTCCAAGAGCAGGCAGGCCAGCACAAGCTGTCCCCTCCATGGGAGGGTCCATTCATCATGAGCAGGGCCTTGCGCGACCGCAATGCCTACTACCTCATCGACGCACGCAAGTCAAGGAAGCGCAAAAAGGACACCGCTGGTGAAGAAACGACCCGGCCGTGGAACGCGGAACTCCTCCGCGCGTTTTACAGTTAGCCGCACGAGCGTATGTATCATCGCCTTTTGTGAACACATGAAACCATGGGGTCCCCGAACGAATCTCGGGGGCTGCCTTTTGTCGACCAATTTATTGTGTCCCTATTTCCTTGCATCACTATACCACCAAACCCGGCCACCGGTCCCACTCGCTCGACCCGGGGGCTCGGGGGCTGGCGGGCTCGGTCGCCACCCCGCCGCCTTACTTGGTGATTCCTGATAAAGTTAGGATGCCGCGGTCCCCCACTTCGCCCTAAAGCCACAGATCCAGCTTTGGCTGTCGGCTGGCAAGCACAACGGGCCAAAGCTCCTTCGCGCTTCATACACTAAGTCAAAGGGTGCCGGGTCGATCGACCCGGCCCACCATTCATCAAATGAACAGCCGCACGACCGGCTGCTCGCCAACCGGCTTCGCCGAATTGCCGCCAGCCGGCCCAGTGGGTGTTTTGCTCGCGCTCAATGTTTCGAGGGACCCAAGTCCTGCGCGCTCCTCTCAAAGAACCGAACTCCTTGTCATGGACCGGAGCCTCGGCCGTCTGACTCGCGGGGGGAGGTTTGAGAAAGCAAAAGCGCATGAAATCGGTCCAAAAAACGGAAGGCAAAAAAGCAAAAGCACCCACGACATCTACAGAAGTATTTAAGAAAAGGCCCACGGCCCGAGTTCATTACACCCTAAAACCCCCAGTGGGTGGGTGGACTTTCTATTTAACAAATTTTACACAAAGTGTCTCAGGCATCTCCAGCGCCGCGTCGCGACATCGACGGCTCTCCCCGGGCGGCCTCCGGGTCCAGCGAGGTGTCGGTGTCCTCCTCAACTCCCGCGTCGCGGTAGACACCCGTCTCCTCCGAGCTCCCCTCTGGATCGTGGAGGAGCAAGCTGTAGTCATCGCCGTCCACGGCCCTGCCGTCTTCCGTCCGCTCCGGATGGAACTCGTCGTGGAAGGCGAACTCGGCGATGTAGCTGGCCCGGGAGGCGATCCGGCCAGCTTGCTCCTGCAAGAGCTGCTCCAAACCGGCCCGCTGGCTCATCAACGCGTCCAGCTGTAGGTCCGGATGCCAGGACAGTGCGAACCGGAGCGCCATCTCAGCACCGGCATGAGCGGCGGAGACGTGCCACTCGCCAAGCCGGTCCATCCCCATCTCCAACCAACAAGCCAGGCACAAGAAGCTGCTCGGTTGGACGGAGTCCGGCCATAGGGCCGCCGTCGTTGCGGTGCCGGCCTGGGACAGCCGCCCCAACTATGTTCCCAGGACCTGCAGGCGGGCCTGAGCGATGGCGATGATCTCCGGGAAGGTCCAGGCCACCCGCGGATCCGTCCCGGACCCAACGACGCCGGTCGGGTCGCGCTGATAGCGGACGGCTTCCTCCGCCAGCCGCTGCGTCTCTGGGAAGGCCCCTGCCGCAAAGGAAGAAGCGAGTTTGAAGAAGAACAACAAGGAAGAAAGGCTGGATCCCGACCCGGCAAACGACAAGAAAACGCACTTACTGGAGAAGGACTCTTCCAGGTGCTGCGCCTCAAGCAACGTACCACGCCGCTCCCGCTCGATGGCGTGGTCGCGCTCCTCGAGCGCCTTCTCCAGATCGGCCGCCTTGGCAAGGGCCGCCTTCAGCTCGGCGTCCTTGTCTTCGGCCGCCTTCTCGGCCGCCTCGCGTCGACGGGCCTCGTCCTGACGGGCCCCCTCAGTCGTGGTGACCTGCCCCCGCAGGAGATCCACCTCGGCCTGGAGCCGGCCCTTGTCGTCGGCCAACTAGCCGCGCTGCTGGTCTGCCTGCATCAGGGCCTGCTGCGCCTCTGCCACCTTGGCGGCTTCTGCCTTAAGGAGCTCCACCTCGACCTCGAGGCGGCTCTTGTGACCCGCCAGCTGCTCATGCAGCCGGTTGGCCTCATCGAGAGACCGCCGAGCCGCGGCCGCCTCTGCCCTCGCCTGCGCCGCCTCGACGCCAAGACGGCCGGTGTCGGCAACGAGCCGGTCGTAGTGATGAATGGCCCGGAGCAGACGAGTCCGCTAGGACAGTACCTCGGCTGCGAAAAAGAAGGACTCAGCAGAAGAAAAAAGCAAGACTAAAGATTTGGCCCAACTGTTACACAGTTGGCCCGAATCTCGGGGGCTACACCCAGTGGGTGCGCTAGCGCGCCCCCACTAGAAAAGAGCGCAAGAATACCTGCGGCGACGCGGAGCTCCTCCTCCTTGGCGGCAAGCTGCTCCATGAGCTCCTGGTGCTTGCCTAGGAGACGATTGTAGGCGGCGACCCGGAAGGCGTCAAGATGCTGAAGAAAGCAGAAATCAGAACAAGGCCAACACTCTAAAGATTCGACCAACCTACTACGTAGTTGGCCCGAACCTCGGGGGCTACACCCAGTGGGTGCGCTGGCGCGCCCGCACAAAGAAGAAAATACAAGAAGACTTACCAGAACGACACGCTCCAAGTCGCGCGTCCGCTCCACCTCGGCCTTGGCGAAGGCCTCGAGCTGTTCCGTCCGGCCTCGCAGGCGGCGACTGACGGCGTCTAGCGCCGCCTCCTCCGGAGTCTGAGGCCCGAAGACAACGGCGCCCCCGCACCGCGCCGGCTGCGGCACAGTAGCTCGGCGCCCTCCCTGCCGGGCCACCAAGGCGTACTCCCCGCTGGCCGCTCGCGACGCGGCCAGCGCCGACGAAGACCCGGACGCCGGGATGCCCTGCGTCGCCGTCTCTGGCCCCGACGCCGGGACGCCCCGCGTCGAAGTCTCCGGGCCAGCTGCCGAGGTAGCCTCCGGCACCACCGCCCGCGGTGCCTCCTCCAAAACCGGTGGTGCCTCCGACACCGCCGCCCGCAGCGTCTGTTCCAAAATGATGCCACCTCCACCACCATCAGTCCCTACTCGCTCGACCATGCCGGCTCGTGGCGGGGTGTCATCCTCCACCTGCACGACCTCCCAGTCGGGGATCACCACCTCAGCCCGGCCTCCACGGCCGCACTCCCTCACCGACGATGGCTCAAAGACCGTCGCCGCCACCACCGTGCCCTCCGGCATCTCGCGCCAGGCCGGCTCCGCGCCGGCTTACGCCCATGCCGCCGCCGCGTCCGTCCAAGCACGGACCGACGCCGCATCCAGCTCCGCCTCGGCCCGGTTCCTGTCCCGCCAGGCCAAGGCTTCGGCGTCGTTCGGATCCAGGCCGAGGTCCGAGTCGGCCCGTCCCTCCACCTCGGCCTGGTCGGCAAGGTCGGACCGGCTCCTGCGGAACGCGGCCCCTTCGGCAGTCGCGGCTTCCGCCGCCGCCCTCGCCAGCGCGATTGGCGACCTAGAGAAGAAGACAGAATGAGCAGAAAAGAAACAAGACTAGCTCAAGAAAAAAATCTGAGCGCAAACGAGAGATGAAGCTTACCCCGCCATGACCGGGACCGGGGTTGGCCTCCCGTGCCCGCCGCCGCGCTTCCTCTTGGCCGGCCTCCCGGCCCCGGCCGGGTCCGCCGTGCGCTTCGGGGCCCGGGGTCGCGGCGCGACGCTATCTTTCCCATGCGGGCGGCTCGGCGCCGCCCCGTGCGAGGACCCGGCTCTGCCCGCGTCGCCGCCTCCCCCGCCCAATGCCACTACACCGACAACTGGCGTCAGCACCGACCGTTCGATGCCGGGTCAGCAATTCAAGACACATGAAGAAAAACATGAGACTTACCCGCGCGACGCCTAGAGCCGGCATCGGACTCGGCCTCCTCCTCCCCGCCATGAGCCGTGGGCTCCTCTGGCGCCACCGGCTCCACCTGCGACGGGGCCCGGGCGTAAGGATATCGAATCGCGTTCAGAAGTACCCCCTGCGTCGCGTCAGGACGGATGAGAAGGTCCGCGGCAGCAAAGTAAGAAGACCAAACACTCACCTGCGGCGCCGGGATCGACTGGCTGTACGGCGCCTTGCCGAACCGCCAGTCCTCCCCAAGGTTGGCCTTGGAGATGTCATTCACGCCGGGCGCGACCTACTCCGCGGACAGCCGCGTCGACACCATGCGGTTGGGGTCTTGAAGGCCGACCATTTCGCCGAGAAGTCAGGAGCGCCCCTGAAGCGGAAGGACCCGACGCATGATGAACACAGCGAGGAGGTCGGTGCCGGAGAGCCCCTACTGCGTCCTCATCACCGTCACTCGTTCGCAGAGATTAACGATCTCCTGCGACGGGCGCCTGGGCGAGTAGCCCCAGTTCGTCTTTGCCCGCGGTGGTGCGATGGCGAAGGCCGGATGGTTGATGCGCTCCGCACCAAGATTGCGAACGTAGAAGTAGGAGTTTTGCCACTTCTTGGCAGAATCCTCCAGTGGGATCTTGGGGAAATCCGCCCCGACCGCTTCGAGATGACGGCGGCGCCGCAATCGGCGAACTCCCCGGCCGACGGGCCCTGCTGCTTCAAGGAGAAGAAGCGTGCCCAGACGTCGATTGTAGGCTCGACCCCCAGGTACCCCTCGTAGAGGGTGACGAAGCCGGAGAGTTGGACGATGGCGTCGGCGCCAAGATGATGCGGCTGGAGCCCGAAGAACTACAGGAACGCGTGGAAGAATGTGCTCGTCGGCAGCCCGAACCCGCGCTCGAAGTGCGTGAGGAAGACCACGCGCTCCTGCCCCTCGGGCCGAGGCCTCTGCTCGCCGCGCGGCAGGCGGACGCCGACGCCCGTCTCCCGCGGCAGGCGTCGCATCGGCCGGAGTTGGGTGATGTCCTCGGAGGTGACATTCGAACCCATCCGGGAGCCCGACGGCAGCGACATGATCAAAGGAAGAAGAAGGAAGATGGACGGTGAAGGAGTTCTGCTCAGAGCAGCGGGCGCTGCAGTGCGTCAATTGCAAAGAGCGGAGCAAGAGTAAAGGGACAGGAGGGCGCGAGCGAGAATAATGTCCGCCGCCCCCTGCCCCCCGATTTATAACCCTCGGTTTGAACGTGGGGAAGTATGGAAGTGGGATCGTCTGCATGCGCCCGTTCCACTACCCCGCAATAAGTGCGCATGTACACGCGCAATAACTGCCCGGGGAAGAGCAACCGGACGCCGCAATAAATCCGCGCGCTTGGGCCGAGGGCGCGCGGCGGTGGGCCCCAGCCCGTCGCCCGGTCCCGTCACGCGCGTGGCCTATCAGGCCCCTGTGACTTCCGGGCACCACGCGGCACCCGCGCAAAGCCCGAGGGATTGCGCCAAGATTCGGCGGACTTCTCAGTCCCCGCCACGGCCAGGATGCCACGATCCAGTTTCCGAGAAAACCGGCACACAGTGGGTGTTGCCGGACCCGGCGCTTGCAGAATCCACCTTGCTTAAGGAGGAAACTGCGAAGGCCCACTCATCCGAAGACGGCGGCCCTTCACAGCTTCGGGGACTACTATCGGGGGGATGGACCCCGGGCAGGCAACGGAACCCGGATCCTCTTCAAAAATTACAACGGGGCTGGCACCGCCCCTCAATACTGTGACACCCCAAGATTTTGACCTTGTTTTATCAATTAAAATTTTTGCCAGGAAATAAAACTTTTCCATTTGTCTAGATTTACTCTTTGGATATTATGGGTTTTACCTCAAGTGGAACTTCCCAAAAGTTTTGCTGGACTTATATGCCCTCTTTATAAAAAAAAATATTTATCAGTGGATTTATTTGCAAGATTTGTTTTTCCTGAACTTTATTGCTCTAAAATGATCTTTCATAATTTTGGAGCCCCTTTTTGCACTGCAACCTTTTGATAAATGCATTTAAAATTTTCACCAAAATTTGGGGATGTCATCTGATGTTTCCACATCACTTTTATTCAAAAATATCTTGTGGTCATTGGAGATTTTGAGCTCTACACCAACTTTTCCAATCTGGTCCAGTAGGCATTTTTGCACTACAACCTATTTAAATATTCCTTTAAATTTTTTTCCAAATGTTTGGAGATGTCAGTAGATGCATATAATTAAGTTTTATGCAAAAACCCAGTGATGATCTTTGAAAAATTTGAGTGAATCAACCTCTTTTTCATACTGGTCCAGTTTGGTGATTTGTACTGCAACCCTATTTTATTTTGCTCTAGTGACTCTGAGCTTTTTCCTACTTGAAGCCCTCCCTGCAAAACCCTTAAGACCAGGAGATTGGACCCATTGGAGGATTTTAAGTGCCTGCAATGAGCCCCTCATCATTCTGGCCAAAACTGAAGTTTTGCAAAACTTGCACTAGCAAGTTTCTGGTTTCTCCCAAATGAGCTTACCATCATCTCCTACATCTAAATAGACCCTGATCTGGAGGTTTTGGCCACTCCAACAGTTGCCTAAGTGAACTTGGCATTCTGTCGAACACTTAGTGTGCACAGTCAGTTTTGGGCATGTTTCCTAGTTTGCACTATGATCTTGATCCACTGACCTAGCAACCTTGTCCACTAAACTCCTAGCTATCCCTACCCTAGTCCTGTTAATTGCCAGCCTCACCCTCGCACTCTAGGCCGCCCTGGCATTTCGTCGAGCATGTCCCGTGCGTGCTCTGGGCGCGCCCAGAGCGCACGTTTTGCACGCGCGCGCACTGAGCCGCCGCGCCGCACTGCCGCCCTCATCGCGTCCCGTCCCTGGCCCCTGCTCGCCCGCTGAACCACGCATTATCCTCGCCCTCTCTCCACGCCACCCCTGGCGCCCTACAGCGCCGCTGGCAGAGCTCTTGGCGGCACGCCGGCGTCGGTAGCGAGCCTCTGCCATGGACGGCGCCGCCAAAACCACACCAGCGCGCCAGCTGCCCCTATGAACAGCTCGGTCTTATCTCGAAGCCCGTTGGCACGCGCTCGTCGCCACCACGTCGCCCTACAGCTACAGCACGGCTGTCGCCGGTGATCTTATCCTCAGCCGCCGCGGCCCAACCCCGAGCGCCTATTTAAGGGATCCCCGAGCTCGTGCAAGATCTCAGGCGACCTCAGACTTCTCCCCTAGTTCTCCCCTAGCAGTGGATTGGCCGGGAGAGGCCATCTTCCCCAACTCCGGCCAGTTCGGCCGCCGCCGAGCTCCGGTGCAATACGTCGCAGCCAGACCCTCCCCCACCCATCTAGTGCCACCAACCACTTCACCTTGTTCTTGCGGAGCTGCCCGACGCCTCAGCCTCGATCGGAGATCACCGGAGCCCAAAACTCACTCTGCTCCCGAACCTCCGTCCGCCGCGGAGCTCGCCGCCGGTGACCTCCTCCGTCCCCACCTGCCTAGCGCCCACCGAGAGGACCGCCTCAGTCTGGCCGATCCATCCCTGGCCTCAGGTGCCCTCAAGGAGCCGCCGTTCATCGCCGGCGATCGCCGGAGTCCCGCTCCCATTCGGTAGAGAAGAGGAGGGAGAGGGAAGAATGGTCAAACCTGACCAGTGGGCCCTCTGGACCCACTGTCAGTGACTCGCGCGCCCGCCCTCTCTGGTTGAGTGATAGCGCAAAGTCCCCGAGTACGTCTCCTTTGCTGCGAAAGCGTATTCTTCCCGAAATGTTTTCTTTTTCTGGTTTTTATTAAAAACAGAGATTTGACCAGACTTTGACCAGCTATAACTTTTAAAATCAAACTCCTAATGAGTTGATTCTTTTTCCTACCTCCTTCAAATTTCATCTAGTTTATTTTAAGATTTATTTCAAAAATATTTGGGACGACTTTTTGTACTGTGTTTGAAATATTTGTTATTTGAATATTTTTTTCAAAATAGGATTTTGGAGAGAAGAGAAAGCTTTCAAAAAAGTGCACCCTTTGCATATTCTTGAAGGCAAGCATTCTAAACTCTGGCATAATATTTTTGTGTGGTGTTTTGATACGGTTACAACACCACCTCGACTTGGAGCGTGCGTCATTTCTATGTATCGATCAGTCACACGCGTGAGTGCGCATTGGAGATGTTTTGCTGTTAGCAATGGATATGCTGGTGATAGTATTCATCCTCGTGAGCTTCTCATGCATACCGGAAGGAAGCCGGGAAAGTCGTGGTCTTGGGTAGACACGAGCTTGTCCCTAGTTCCTCGTTGAGACGAGTATGTCCGGTATGGCATGGTAAGGCTTGATGAGTGGTGAGTTTATCTGTTAATGATAATATTGTTGGAAATTCTTGGACCTCCTGAGTCGGCCTTAGATCGAGTCTTGTCCAGTAACCCCCATACTTGCTTCGTACTACCACTTGTCCCTGCCGTAGGTAGGGTACGGTTCAGTAAGTTGTCAACCCCTTTCCAGCACACACCGTACAGAGAGGCCGTGATGAGGGTCCCATGGCCATGGATTAAAGCCAGTCATCCGGTCAGGGGGCATGGGTGTTTCAGTTGTAGCCGAAGGGGTAGCTCCCCTAGTTTGCGCGCGGTATAAATTTTGTGATCACATGCTACGTCGAGGTTGTAGCCTCCCCACTTAGAGTTTCGCTTGACAGGTGTCGTGGGTGATTCCAGACACCGGTAAGTTAAGCTGGTGTGTGCAGGTCAGGCGTGTTTTCAATTAAAAGACCATAGACGGAATTAGTCCCGATGGACTAAAGAAATCCGTTACCCGTGGGTAAAGAGTACACCCTCTGCAGAGATTATACATCTATTCGAATAGCCGTGTCCATGGTTAAGGACTACAGTCTGGGATAGGTCAAGTGTCGGTCTTCGGAGGAAAAACTGTTAAACCAGAACTTGGATTATGACTTGTGACATGTGATGATTATGATTACTATTATTATGGACTAACCATTTGCATTATTTGAATTTATGAGTATCCCTGGGACGGTTCTACCTCCTGGATATTCACTGTGAGTATTCTTTATAAGCCCTTTATGTGGTGTCGCTCAGACGCCCGACTGCGGCATGCTTATTATTTATTTATTCTTTATAAGCCCTTTATGCGGTGTCGCTCAGACGCCCGACTGCGGCATGCTTGTTATTTATTTATTCTTTATAAGCCCTTTATGTGGTGTCGCTCAGACGCCCGACTGCGGCATGCTTGTTATTTATTTATTCTTTATAAGGCCTTTATGCGGTGTCGCTGAGACGCCCGACTGCGGCATGCTTGTTATTTAATTATTCTTTATAAGCCCTTTATGCGGTGTCGCTCAGACGCCCGACTGCGGCATTGATAATTTATTTGCCCCTTTTCGAGGAGTCATTTCAGACACTCGATCACTACACTCTATTTCTATATTGCATATTCATATCTTACTTGCATGCGTGCATCATGAATTTTGTTTATCTCGTGACTGACGTTATGGTCATAAAATATTTTCGGAGCATGATTACCTCTTATTATATTATACCCGTGTTCTTAATGTTTGCGAGTACATTCAAACGTGCTCACTGGCTTGTCCCTGGCTATTGTCTTGGCCAGATTTTGCGCTTGGAGATGGCATTCCGACGGCAGCCCCGGAACCTACGCGTTGACGATAGCAGCCTCGCGAAGATAGGAGTTATCCTGGTCAGCTGTTCTTGTGGGAAATGGAGTCCCATAGACACAGATGTACCACAAACCGTTTCCGGCATCAACCATTAGAAACCAAGTGTTGTACTCCTAGGCCATAATGGTCTTGTACTACATATTTTGTGCTTTGCTTGGAATTCTTGTATCAAGTTGGTGCCTCATCAGCTAACAGTAATCCTGGGGCTGGTGAGCACAAAGGCCGTTTTTCTGGGAAATTAATATCCCGAAAATCCGGTCGTGACAGACTTGGTATCAGAGCCAGGCTGACCATTGGCTAATCCTATCTTAGCCAGGTCAATAAACCTAGGTTAACCAAACCACCAGGCCTTAACCTGATCCCGGCCAAGCTTCTCGCGTAAGATAGCCCCACAGTGACCCGACGCCTTTTCGGCAGACGGTGCCCAACCTATCAGCTTAGCCCGTCGATCACGCGCCAGTGACCAACACCCAACCCGTCTCATTCGCAAGCGTGCGAAGGAAGACTCCGTCCCCTTTTCCTATAAAAAGGGCACACTAGCCACAGCACAGCACAGCCCTTTCCCCAAACCAAGCCACGATGCCTGGCCCCATTGTTCACAATGAGACCACAGCAACCAACCTTGGAGGTTTTGTGACCGTGCTCGCAAACCTCACCCGCCGTGCCTATGCATTATAAGAGCCTCCCGAATATGTTGTGTACCAAGGACCCATGTACGGTGAGAGCCGTCAGTACTGGGCCACTGTGCACATCTATGGTAGGGGTCTGTCTCCAGAATGCCCCTACAGGTTCACTGGAAGGACAACTTCCTTTGAGCCACAAGCCATCCAACTGGCAGCCCGCGAAGCCATAGTTCAACTCCGACACTTGTTGCCTAGAGTTAACTGTCGCTCGTTCTACTACTACCCCAGTCGTGACGGGTATGGTAGGCCGCCCCAGGTTGCCAACGGAGATCACGAGGCAGATCCTGCACTATTACATCTGGTGCGCTATGTAAGTGCACTGGAGCAACTGTTCGATCAGGTCACCCTTGATCTGATCGCAACTCGTGGAGAACTGGTTCGCCGAGCCCCGGCGAGAAGAGAAGCGGAGCCCGACGCCGACAACCCAGTCGTGCTGTTCGGACACCCGATCGATCCGTTGAGATCTGCCCCAGCCATCAACCAGAGTGCCTTGGTGTCCCCAGAAGCGCTTCGTCGCCTTTTGGGAACCCATTCCAATGGGATTGTGGCCAACAACCCCCGCGATGGTCATCACCACTACCCCGACCCTGCAGCCGCTCAACCTCAACCAGCAAATCCTGATGGAGAGACCCGTGGAGAAACCTCGGCATCCGCCAGGCCAGCCCACTTAGACATTAACAAAGTGGACTAAGTCGCTCGAGTAGTATCGAGCCTTATTTTATCTCCGCTTGTAACGGTGTGACCTTGTATCGCTTTTATTTAAATGTTGTCTGCTTGTGCGTCCCTATTTTTGGAGTAGTAGCTATGCATATGTACGTTGGCGTACAGTTGCATTTGTAAATTTCGGGCGCAGCTACCAAGATCAATCCCGACGACACCCACAGTAATGCGTCACATTTGTGTGATATGTATATCTGTGGCCTTGACCCAAGCACAGGATCGACAACCAGTCACCCTTCGCACCGATAGATAACCCAGCCCCAGTGCTTTATAAAAGGCCACCTCGTGACCTTGCCAAGTACCCCTCACCTTGTGCGCAACTCTCACAGCCATTTCTTTGCCATGCCGACCCCCAGTATTTACCTGAGAACCCCAGACGCAACCCCGGGTAGTTTTGTTAAATTATTGTGGGACTTTACCTGCAATACCATGAGTGCCACCCATCCACCCCAGTACGAGTTGCTCAAATCGAGGATCACCCCATCCACCTCGAAATATTGGGCAGTGGTGCACATCCCTCCCGCATACCCAAACCAAGATCCAACGGAAGTTTCCTTTGTGGGGAAATCCATGCCGACTCCGCATATGGCCATAGCAGCTGCTGCGTACGAAGCGCTCGCGCGTCTTCGATTCGCGGTACCCTATGCCAGCGAGCGAGGATATTATTATTTTCCGAGTCATGCAGCACCCGGAGAAGTTGCATCCTTTCCCGGTGGACGAATTGAGAGAGATCCAGTACTGGCCAACCTTCCCCAGTACGTTATCGCTCAGGAGCGTTTGACTCAGCGAGTAATGGGTTATCTCCAGAGCCTCGCTGACTTAAATCCTCGGATCGCTATTGGCAGACCACTGAGGCCTGACCAGGAGAGGCGCATTCATCGACTGGTCAACCCGCTTCCCCTGATAGAAGAGGAGTGTGCCCCAGTACCAGAGGCGTTTTCCTAGGACCCCGTCTTTTTGCCGTTTTCTTTGTAAACGTCACCGCTGTATTTATTATCCCAGTATTTATTTTATGCTGTAACTTGTGCGTGGTATCCAGAAATTTGTGCTACGGATCGGATTTTTGGTTTCAATTATGTGGGCAATTTTGCTGCTATTGACTTTGTTTTAGCAAAATTCTTTCGCTCGCAATAAATTTTTTGTAATGAGTTTTCTTTCCCCGAGTTGCTGCAGCGTATATATATCTTCGCGACATAGATTTTTATTCGCAGAGCACCGTAACAGCAGACTCACAGCTACAACCACTCGACCTCGTGCACATTTTGCAAATCCTCGTACGCATTGTTGCGCCTAACTGATCACACCCGAGGACACCACAGTCTCAGTAAGAGAGATTTGAGAGTGATCGTTCGGGCGCGAGCTGCCCCGGCACACCGACAGCAGTTAGCACTCGATGCCGCACCTAATCCCCTTGATCGCCGCCGCGACGAAGAGCTAACACTCGAGCGGCAGCATCACGACGATCATCCAGGATCATCGCGCAAAGGAGCACGGAGAACCCCAGCAGCACCGCCAAACCTCCATACACCAGGACCACATACCAGTCCGGCATCGCCTCCGCCATTAGAGCCTCGCCTCGAACTCCTGCTAACGGCAATGGAGGAGAAGGAAGGAGGAGTAGAAATGAGGCCAGGTGTGAGGAAGAAGAGAGGAGCACCGCGATCGTTTTATAGCTCGGGATCGGTGTACGGTGGGCGAGGTCCACCAGCGCCAATCGTCGCTCGATCGCCGGTGTTCGGAGGCGAGTCCGCGAGCAGTGCCGATAGCGCACTGGCCCGCGAGGTGAGTGCACGCTGCCCCGGCAGCTAGAACGCCGCGCCCTACCGCAGTAGGGCCTAGATGCCCTACGAGCTAGGCACCGCCGGTGGAGGAAGCGCGGGAGAGCACGCGAGAGAGAAGAGAGAGCCAGAGGTGGAAGAAGAGGCCGACAGTGGGCCCCGGGTCCACCTGTCAGCCAGAGGGAGCACTGTACTCTCGGGTGCGACCAGCGTATTTCAGTGATTTAGAATTTATTCTAATTTACTGTATCCCCGTAGAAATATCTCGTTTTTCCCCCACCCATGGATTTTTCCATGCCACGCCAGTGTACCACCCTGTGGTTTACAGCACTTATTGTCCTCTCACTGTAGCCGCTTTGTTTTTGCACAGTTGAATGATTTCTTTGGCAAGAACAGTGTTTGACCAAAACAGCTTTTAACAAATCTCGAGGACGAGATTTTTCTTAAGGGGGGTAGTGTTGTGACACCCCAAGATTTTGACCTTGTTTTATCAATTAAAATTTTTGCTAGGAAATAAAACTTTTCCATTTGTCTAGATTTACTCTTTGGATATTATGGGTTTTACCTCAAGTGGAACTTCCCAAAAGTTTTGTTGGACTTATATGCCCTCTTTATAAAAACAATTCTTTATCAGTGGATTTATTTGCAAGATTTGTTTTTCCTGAACTTTATTCCTCTAAAATGATCTTTCATAATTTTGGAGCCCCTTTTTGCACTGCAACCTTTTGATAAATGCATTTAAAATTTTCACCAAAATTTGGGGATGTCATGTGATGTTTCCACATCACTTTTATGCAAAAATATCTTGTGGTCATTGGAGATTTTGAGCTCTACACCAACTTTTCCAATCTGGTCCAGTAGGCATTTTTGCACTACAACCTATTTAAATATTCCTTTAAAAATTCTTCGAAATGTTTGGAGATGTCAGTAGATGCATATAATTAAGTTTTATGCAAAAACCCAGTGATGATCTTTGAAAAATTTGAGTGAATCAACCTCTTTTTCATACTTGTCCAGTTTGGTGATTTGTACTGCAACCCTATTTTATTTTGCTCTAGTGACCCTGAGCTTTTTCCTACTTGAAGCCCTCCCTGCAAAACCCTTAAGACCAGGAGATTGGACCCATTGGAGGATTTTAAGTGCCTGCAATGAGCCCCTGTTCTTTCTGGCCAAAACTGAAGTTTTGCAAAACTTGCACTAGCAAGTTTCTGGTTTCTCCCAAATGACCTTACCATCATCTCCTACATCTAAATAGACCCTGATCTGGAGGTTTTGCCCACTCCAAGAGTTGCCTAAGTGCACTTGGCATTCTGTCGAACACTTAGTGTGCACAGTCAGTTTTGGGCATGTTTCCTAGTTTGCACTATGATCTTGATCCACTGACCCAGCAACCTTGTCCACTAAACTCCTAGCTATCCCTACCCTAGTCCTGTTAATTGCCAGCCTCACCCTCGCACTCTAGGCCGCCCTGGCATTTCGTCGAGCATGTCCCGTGCGTGCTCTGGGCGCGCCCAGAGAGCACGTTTTGCACGCGCGCGCACTGAGCCGCCGCGCCGCACTGCCGCCCTCGTCGCGTCCCGTCCCTGGCCCCTGCTCGCCCCTGAACCGCGCACTATCCTCGCCCTCTCTCCACGCCACCCCTGGCGCCCTACAGCGCCGCTGGCAGAGCGCTTGGCGGCATGCCAGTGTTGGCAGCGAGCCTCTGCCATGGACGGCGCCGCCCAAACCACACCAGCGCGCCAGCTGCCCCTATGAACAGCTCGGTCTTATCTCGAAGCCCGTCGGCACGCGCTCGTCGCCACCACGTCGCCCTGCAGCTACAGCACGGCTGTTGCCGGCGATCTTATCATCAGCCGCCGCGGCCCAACCCCGAGCGCCTATTTAAGGGATCCCCGAGCTTGTGTAAGATCTCAGGCGACCTCAGACTTCTCCCCTAGTTCTCCCCTAGAAGTGGATTGGCCGGGAGAGGCCATCTTCCCCAACTCCGGCCAGTTCGGCCGCCGCCGAGCTCCGGTGCAATACGTTGCAGCCAGACCCTCCCCCACCCATCTAGCGCCACCAACCACTTCACCTTGTTCTTGCGGAGCTGCCCGATGCCTCAGCCTCGATCGGAGATCACCGGAGCCCAAAACTCACTCTGCTCCCGAACCTCCGTCCGCCGCGTTGCTCGCCGCCGGTGACCTCCTCCGTCCCCACCTGCCTAGCGCCCACCGAGAGGACCGCCTTGGTCTGGCCGATCCATCCCTGGCCTCAGGTGCCCTCAAGGAGCCGCCGTTCATCGCCGGCGATCGCCGGAGTCCCGCTCCCGTTCGGTAGAGAAGAGGAGGGAGAGGGAAGAATGGTCAAACCTGACCAGTGGGCCCTCTGGACCCACTGTCAGTGACTCGCGCGCCCGCCCTCTCTGGTTGAGTGATAGCGCAAAGTCCCCGAGTACGTCTCCTCTGCTGCGAAAGCGTATTCTTCCCGAAACGTTTTCTTTTTCTGGTTTTTATTAAAAACAGAGATTTGACCAGACTTTGACTAGCTATAACTTTTAAAATAAAACTCCAAATGAGTTGATTCTTTTTCCTACCTTCCTCAAATTTCATCTAGTTTATTTTAAGATTTATTTAAAAAATATTTGGGACGACTTTTTGTACTGTGTTTGAAATATTTGTTATTTGAATATTTTTTTCAAAATAGGATTTTGGAGAGAAGAGAAAGCTTTCAAAAAAGTGCACCCTTTGCATACTCTTGAAGGCAAGCATTCTGAACTCTGGCATAATATTTTTGTGTGGTGTTTTGATACAGTTACAACACCACGTCGACTTGGAGCGTGCGTCATTTCTATGTATCGATCAGTCACACGCGTGAGTGCGCATTGGAGATGTTTTGCTGTTAGAAATGGATATGCTGGTGATAGTATTCATCCTCGTGAGCTTCTCATGCATACCGGAAGGAAGCCGGGAAAGTCATGGTCTTGGGTAGACACGAGCTTGTCCCTAGTTCCTCGTTGAGACGAGTATGTCCGGTATGGCATGGTAAGGCTTGATGAGTGGTGAGTTTATCTGTTAATGATAATATTGTTGGAAAATTCTTGGACCTCCTGAGTCGGCCTTAGATCGAGTCTTGTCCAGTAACCCCCATACTTGCTTCGTACTACCACTTGTCCCTGCCGTAGGTAGGGTACGGTTCAGTAAGTTGTCAACCCCTTTCCAGCACACACCGTATAGAGAGGCCGTGATGAGGGTCCCATGGCCATGGATTAAAGCCAGTCATCCGGTCAGGGGGCATGGGTGTTTCGGTTGTAGCCGAAGGGGTAGCTCCCCTAGTTTGCGTGCGGTATAAATTTTGTGATCCCATGCTATGTCGAGGTTGTAGCCTCCCTACTTAGAGTTTCGCTTGACAGGTGTCGTGGGTGATTCCAGACACCGGTAAGTTAAGCTGGTGTGTGCAGGTCAGGCGTGTTTTCAATTAAAAGACCGTAGACGGAATTAGTCCCAATGGACTAAAGAAATCCGTTACCCGTGGGTAAAGAGTACACCCTCTGCAGAGATTATACATCTATTCGAATAGCCATGTCCATGGTTAAGGAATACAGTCTGGGATAGGTCAAGTGTCGGTCTTCGGAGGAAAAACTGTTAAACCAGAACTTGGATTATGACTTGTGACATGTGATGATTATGATTACTATTATTATGGACTAACCATTTGCATTATTTGAATTTATGAGTATCCCTGGGACGGTTCTACCTCCTGGATATTCACTGTGAGTATTCTTTATAAGCCCTTTATGTGGTGTCGCTCAGACGCCCGACTGCGGCATGCTTGTTATTTATTTATTCTTCATAAGCCCTTTATGCGGTGTCGCTCAGACGCCCGACTGCGGCATGCTTGTTATTTATTTATTCTTTATAAGCCCTTTATGTGGTGTCGCTCAG
>NC_057802.1:90595149-90609463 GCF_018294505.1 Triticum aestivum
TCAGACGCCCGACTGCGGCATGCTTGTTATTTATTTATTCTTCATAAGCCCTTTATGCGGTGTCGCTGAGACGCCCGACTGCGGCATGCTTGTTATTTAATTATTCTTTATAAGCCCTTTATGCGGTGTCGCTCAGACGCCCGACTGCGGCATTGATAATTTATTTGCCCCTTTTCGAGGAGTCATTTCAGACACTCGATCACTACACTCTATTTCTATATTGCATATTCATATCTTACTTGCATGCGTGCATCATGAATTTTGTTTATCTCGTGACTGACGTTATGGTCATAAAATATTTTCGGAGCATGATTACCTCTTATTATATTATACCCGTGTTCTTAATGTTTGCGAGTGCATTCAAACATACTCACTGGCTTGTCCCTGGCTATTGTCTTGGCCAGATTTTGCGCTTGGAGATGGCATTCCGACGGCAGCCCCGGAACCTACGCGTTGACGATAGCAGCCTCGCGAAGATAGGAGTTATCCTGGTCAGCTGTTCTTGTGAGAAATGGAGTCCCATAGACGCAGATGTACCACAAACCGCTTCCGCCATCAACCATTAGAAACCAAGTTTTGTACTCCTAGGCCACAATGGTCTTGTACTACATATTTTGTGCTTTGCTTGGAATTCTTGTATCAAGTTGGTGCCTCATCAGCTAACAGTAATCCTGGGGCTGGTGAGCACAAAGGCCGTTTTTCTGGGAAATTAATATCCCGAAAATCCGGTCGTGACAAATACCGGCACGCGCTTGGCCGGGTCGCTCGACCCGGCCAAGCCCCGCAAGCTGGCCAGAGTAGCCGACCCAGCAAGCCACGTCGACTCGGCCTCAACAACTAGCGCAAGACAGCCGAACCCGGCACGGCCAAAGCCTCCTCACCAAGCCAGCGCCACCCATGGCGTGCTATGCAATCCACCCGCGGGTCAAGTCTCATCCCATCCAGGCCGTATGGTGGGGACGAGACTTCAATCAACGATGACCGAGGCAACAGTGCCCCGCCCATGCTCTGGTCAGCAGGAACGTGGCAACAGTGCCCCTCACCTACCCGCTGACCAGAGCAGGCGTGGCTATAGTGCCCCCGCCCTCACCGCTGACGACAGCAAGCGGCAACCTGACGGGGAGCACTGTACGCGACTCAACTCGGCCATGCCCTGGCGATCGACAAGACGGCGCACAGTCCCCCTAGGCTTGCGGGGCCCGCACCTAGGGGAACCCGGCGAACCAGAAGCCCTCAGCGGGACACAGCCTGGGTCCCCGGACACCGACAATACGGACCCACCGACTTGTAACATTACCATTGTACCCCCGGGGGGTTGGACTATAAAACCCCCCGGGAGCCCATGATCATTCGGGGGGCGAGCGGGAGGACTAGCCACAAAACAACAACATCAGAGAGAAGGAGCAGCCCAAGCCTTGGCCAGCTTCCTTCCTCCTCCATACAGCTCCAGGAGCAACATTGTACTATCGATCATCAAACTACACTTGACAGGACTAGGGGCATTATCTCTCCGGAGAACCCCGAACCTGGGTATGTCCGGCGTCCCGCGCCCGCTCATACCAACCTCGCCTCTGGAATCCACCAGCGCCTTCGAGCCTCCTCCTCTCTTTAGCCATCCCTTGGCATCTGCCGTGCGCCCACCATGACACCCCCCTCCTTGTCCAATTCAGACTAGAGGGGGAGGGCGCGCGCGGCTGCCCTGGCCGCCCCTCCTCTTCTCCCACTAAGGCCCATGAGGCCCAATTAACTCCCCGGGCGGTTCCGGTACTCCGGTATATGTCCAAAACCTTCCGGAATCTTTCCGGTGTCCGAACATAGTCGTCCAATATATCGATCTTTACGTCTCGACCATTTCGAGACTCCTCCTCATGTCCGTGATTATATCCGGGACTCCGAACTAGCTTCGCTACATCAAAACACAAAAACTCATAATACCGATCGTCACCGAACTTTAAGCGTGCGGACCCTACGGGTTCAAGAACTATGTAGACATGACCGAGACATGTCTCTGGTCAATAACCAATAGCGGAACCTGGATGCTCATATTGGCTCCCACATATTCTACAATGATCTGTATCGGTCAAACCGCATAACAACATACGTTGTTCCCTTTGTCATCGGTATGTTACTTGCCCGAGATTCGATCGTCGGTATCTCAATACCTAGTTCAATCGCATTACCGGCAAGTCTCTTTACTCGTTATGTAATGCATCATCCCACAACTAACTCATTAGTCACATTGCTTACAAGGCTTATAGTGATGTGCATTGCCGAGAGGGCCCAGAGATACCTTCCCGACAATCGGAGTGACAAATCCTAATCTCAAAATACCCAACTCAACAAGTAACTTCGGAGACACCTGTAGAGCACCTTTATAATCACCCAGTTACGTTGTGACGTTTGGTAGCACACAAAGTGGTCCTCCGGTAAATGGGAGTTGCATAATCTCATAGTCATAGGAACATGTATAAGTCATGAAGAAAGCAATAGCAACATACTAAACCATCAAGTGCTAAGCTAACGGAATGGGTCAAGTCAATCACATCATTCTCCTAATGATGTGATCCCGTTAATAAAATGACAACTCATGTCCATTGCTAGGAAAGTCAACCATCTTCGATTAACGAGCTAGTTAAGTAGAGGCATACTAGTGACACTATGTTTGTCTATGTGTTCTCACAGGTATTATGTTTCCGGTTAATACAATTCTAGCATGAATAATAAACATTTATCATGATATGAGGAAATAAATAATAACTTTATTATTGCCTCTAGGGCATATTTTCTTCAGAACCATAGCTACAGAACCTGACCTGAGGACAATTCTTCTTCTCCTTTAAGCGTTGAGTTGGGATTCGGAGTGGTGGTCCTCATGCTTTGGGCACTGCAGTTCGCTTACTAACTGATCGTGTTTGGGTGCTCTGTGGTGGAGACGGTGATGTGTCAACTGAAATGGGTTACTATCTACTAGGGCTGGGGTTAGAAGGGGTGTAGCTAGTTCTCTGTCCAACTGGGTAGGGGTACAATCTGTGAGAGTCTTGTTTATGTGTGGTGGGGTTGGTTCTAGGGCAAGTACAATCGTGGTTCTATCTGCATCAACTGGTAGCACTATCTTTTCTGAAGACCGTGTTGTTACTCCCTTAGATACTGCCATCACTATCGGATGTGTGGTTCCGGCGAACCCTTAATGTTCGATCACTGGGGTGCGCACGAAGTCTTTTCCCTCCTACCGATCTACGCCCTAGCTCGCTAAGATCTCGCGGATGAACTCGACGAACTCGCAACACAGAGAGACACGGGGTTTATACTGGTTCGGGCCACAGTTGTGGTGTAATACCCTACTCCAGTGTGTTGGTGGTGGATTGCCTCTTGGGCTGATGAAGAACAGTACAAGGGAAGAACAGCCTCCTAAGGTTGAGGTGTTCTTGTGCTCGGTGAGCTGGTGGATCCGAACCTGCCTCTACTGTGGTGGTTGGCTCTACTTATATAGGCCCTGGTCCTCTTCCCAAATATCGAGCGGGAAGGGAGCCAACAACGGCGGGCAAATTTGAAGGGGGACAACTAGTACAAGCTATCCTGACAAAAGTGGTCTTCGCCTGCGGAAAGCTCTGGTGGTGACGCCGTCTTGGGCTCCACGATGACCTCCGCCTTGCCGTCCTCTTGGTCTTGGTCTCGTTGCACCAATATAGCAACCTTTGCCTGATGCCTCGGTACTCCTCTCCTGCGCTGGCCTCCTTAGCACCAAAGAGGAAACAAGGACGCTGCGCGCGCTGGCGCCTGCCTGGCACCCGCCTGGTGTCGTTTGTCATGGCTCACGTCACGAGAGCCTCGTGAGGTTTTGCCCCGCCTTGATATCTCCGCTCCTCGTGAGCCTGCCTGGCTAGGCCACTCCAGAGGAGGTCTTGCGTCATCCGCCTCGCGAGGCTTGGACCCTCGCGAGGGTCTTGGATGCCTTGTTGATGAAGATGGGTCGTACGGCCTACTGGCTTAGCCACGCTGTGGGCCGCTGGCAGGCAAGTCTGGGGACCCTCGTTCCCAGAACGCCAACAGTAGCCCCCGGGCCCAAGGTGCGCTCGGGCTTGGCTTCGTGGCAAAGCCAAGGGTCAAGTTCGGAGCACCGCGGGCCCCAAAAGCCTGCGGCCTTGGTTGACGCGTAGCGCTTGACTGGACGTGGGCGTCTCCGCTTCCCCACGCTGCCTCGGCAACTTCAGGACTTGACAAGTCCCTACGACATGCAAGGAAAACCATCATTACCTGTGATTGTGGGAGGCGCCGGTTGTCCTTCTCTTGCTATAAACGGGGAGGGGGGTAGAGCCCCCGCCGCCTATCTCTTCCTTGCTTGCTTGCTTCTTCCTCCCCGCTCCACTGCTGACGACAATGGCGCCGATCAGAAGGTTTTCTCCTGTAGAGAAAGGAAAGGCTCACCGCGATGATTCGGGGCCACCTGCGCCGAAGAAGAGGTCGATCCATCGCCGTGACGAAGCGCCGATGCAGGTGGTGTCGAGGCCTTGGGGCGAGCGGCCTCCTCCGGGGTACCCGCTACCCTTGTACGTTCGAGCCGAGGGCGACGTGCTGCGCCGCCCGCGCCACGCCCGGGGTCGCCGCGCCACGGCGATGCGCGCCGTCGCCCGCGGAATCCACGCCGCGGACTCCTCGCGCGAGCAGGTGCTGTGGGCGCTGATGCCTCCATGCTCCTGGAACCGCTTCCCGCGGTTCTTCTCTGACGTGATGCCACCGAGGGGGCCTCTCGAGCTCTGGTTGCAGCACGCCGACTGCAGCGCTCCGGCAACCGGAGCGGAGATCGAAGCGGTTCCCACCGGCAAGATCTTCATGACCCGCGGCTAGGGGGAGATCGCACGGGTCTGCCGTGCGAGGGGCGCCCTCATGATCCACTTCGAGTACGACGGCGCTTCCACGCTCTTCTTCTAGGTCTTCAACACCGAGGGCCGCCGCCTAGAGTGCTGCTCCAGAGAGGAGCGCCAAACTGATGCGCGCTCTGCTCGCGGCCACTCCAGCAGTAGAAGCCCTTGGGAGTCCAGCTGCTCTCCTGAGCTTTACGAGACTCCGGAGACGAGCGATGACAGCTACGTGCCCCTGAGCTCTCGCCGAGCTCGGAGCAGAGCTGCGGCGTCCGGCCGTCGCCGCTGCTGATCTGGATGGGGTTGGCGCTGGCCTCCCGCGGCCCACTGTTGATGATGGCGTCCGCCACGGAAGGGTGTAGATAGGATTCCCCTTAGTATCAGCTTTTGCTTCCTGCGAAGAATCATGAATCACCCCGTGGGGGCATGTAAGGATCTGCAATGTCTTTTGTACTTATCTTCCTTGTTATGAAAACTTGGTGAGCGCATGTCCCGTTAAGGCTCGGTCCCCCCTTTCTTTCCTCGCGATGGCTTGTTGCTCTGCGCTGACAGGTCCCGGTCCCCAGGCGGCTACAGCCGTCGCTGGTATGCCAAGTCGCGTGCCGTGGTCAAGGCCAGGAGGTGTGCGGCCCGAGGTCCAGTAAGAGCCCCTAAGGCGCGATGCTTAGGAGGTCCCCCTGAGCGCTCAAGCAGCCATGGTAAGGCGAGAAAGGGAGTTAACGTGACCGCAACGGGGTTGCGGCGAGGCATGAAGGACCATTAAGCCCAAACATCTAGCTGATCCGAGGGCGGGACTTATCTTGTTGACTTCATGGCGACTCCTCACTTTGCGCTAGGGCTGCGCGCCTACTCATGCGGCATAGCTAGGCTGGCCCATACAAGTTTCCCTCCCCTCATGCTCTCCTTAGTGCTCTACATCCTCAGGTCCCGGCCCTCGAGCAAGCTCAACCGCCGTTGGTATGCCAGGTCACGATGCCGTGGTCAAGGCCAGGGGGTGAGGGATGGAGAGCCAGTAAGAGCTCCTGAGTCACGATGCTCAGGAGCCCCCCTTTTAACGCGCAAGCGAATTGCACAAGAGAAAAGGAGACTCGTGGTGCCGCCTGCTATCCTTCCCACGGGATCCCTGTGAACTGGCACAAGAAGAAACACGGTTTTCGGTTACAGCTGTCAGCCTGCCGCTGGTTGCTCTGAATGAGGTGAAGGCATCGAGGGCCTGGTGAGGTGACGTGCGCGGGGCGTGCCGCGAGCCAGAGCTCGACCGCTCAGGTTTGTCGACATGACAGGGACGGACCCATGCACCAGCACCGTGCCTGTGTGGAGGCCCCAGGGGAGACGATGATCGAGCAGGTGATAGCAGTTGGCAGGTTAAGCATGGAGAGCAGATCAACTTAGGTAAATGCAGGAAGATTCATGCCACTGAGTCCTGCCCGAGCGGCTTGGGGATGATGCAGCCCGTGGGGCGCCCCCAGCAAGGTAAGCTAAAGACATAAACAAAGGGATACATGCCACAGGGACGGACCCACGCGGCCTGGGAATAATGCAGCCCGAGGGGCGCTCCCAGCTAAACGAGCTTGGAAGATGTCACCTCGTTCTGTAGACGAAGTAGAGTTGGTGAGCTGAAGGCGTGCGTTGAAGAAATGACTCATGAGCCACCAGGGCCCTGAGCCTCGGGAGGCTCTGGGCCTCGGGAGGTTCCCTGAAGACCGTCTCCATCTCCTCCAGGATGGCGTGGTACCTGGCCTCCTGAGCCGTCAGGACACGCCGCAGGTTGCGCTGATAGGCTGACGCCATGCTCGGCAAGCCGAAGGGCATGCGAACGTAGTTGTGTGGCGGGCCCTCGGAGCGGCCCACACGTGCAGCCCAGAAGCGCTCCTGAGATGCGGCCTTGTTGAGCCCTGGGACGTCGATGCAGACACGCAGCCCAGCATCCTCGCCAGGATGGGGAGCTGCGCCTTGTGAACGGCGGTCGCCACGCATGGCTCTTGCTTCTTGCAGTTCCTGGGTGGTTTTGGTGATGAACTCCTGAGTGGTGGGCACTCCTTGCCCTGTGCTCTCCTAAGGAACATGTGCCGCGAAGAACGCTTCCAGGTAGTGCCCAAGCACCTCCCTCGCGAGGTTGGCAAGGTCTGAGGCCCTCCAGAAGAGAGCTCCCGAGCCCTGCCTGAGGAGGGCGCCGGGCGCGCCTTCCTATGCGATGGAGGGAGGCGCCCCTGGGACGGACGCTGATCCTGATGAGGCTCCTGCCGCGACGCCATCCTCCTGAGGTCCTGCGCGGCGCTGCTTCTTCTTGGGGATGGCCTCCAGAAGGCCTTCACTTCTGCTGTCGGGGTCATCGATTGCTGCAGCTTGGAAGGCGCGCTCGACGGAGCACACCGCATCCCTCTCTTCACATGGGACCGTGATGATTCCTCCGCTTCCTGGCATCTTGAGGACATTGTAGCCGTGATGGGTGACCGCCATGAACTTGGCCAGGGCTGGATACCCGAGGATGGCATTGTACGGCAGGCGGATGTGCGCGACGTCGAAGTCGATGAGCTCGGTGCGGTAGTTCTTGCGCTCCCCGAAGGTGACAGGCAGGCGGACCTGCCCTATCAGTGTGGTGGAACTGTCGGTCACTCCTGAGAAAGGCTTGGTAGGCTGGAGCTGTTCATATGGCACTTGGAGATTGTCGAACGTGTCGACGGACAGGACGTTGAGCCCTGCGCCGCCGTCGATGAGGGTCTTGGTAACCTGCACATTGCTGATGACTGGGGAACACAACATCGGGAGGGCACCGGCGGTGGCTGCACACTTGAGCTGATCTGCCGAGTTGAAAGTGATGGCGCATTGGGACCACTTGAGCGGGCGCGTGGCCTCGAGCTTGGGGAGCACCGTGTTCACCTCGCGAGCGAATTTTTTGAAGATGCGCTAGGAGGCTGGAGCCTGGGCACCGCCCAAGATGCAGGCGATTGCGCGCGGCTCCTGGAAGCCCCCAGCCCCCTCGTCCTGATGGTGGTCGTCGTTCCTTCTTGGTGGCGGCAGTGGGGGAAGACCGGCGTTGCCTTGGGGACGATCCTCACGAGGCTGATCCCTCCAAGAGCCCTCGCGAGGTTGGTCCTGCCAGCGGTCCTCGCGAGGCCTATCGCGCCATTCCTAGTGCGGGCCACGGTCGTCCCAGCGTCCGCCTCCACGTCCTGCTCCTCGGCCGTAGCCCCGGTCACTGCGCTCGGGGCGTCGACCGAAGCGTCCTTCTCGTATGGCTCTGAGCTCTTGACAGTCGCTGGTGTTGTGGGTGTTCAGGTTGTGGAAGGCGCAGAACGGTCGGCTGTTCTTAGACAACTTGGGTTGATCTCTGCCCCGCTTGGTGTCGAGCTCCGCTGCGAGCACAGCTGCCTCCTTGCACTTCACGTCCTTGGCCTTGGCTTTCTTCTCCTCTGCGCCCGTGGCTGGCAGCTCAAGGAGAGAGAGGCGCCCCTCCTCAGCTCTTGTGCACTTGGTCGCCAGGTTGAACAGCTCCTGAGAGGTGCAGTGCTCCTCGTGGATGGCGAGCTCTTCCTTCATCTTGATGTCACGGACGCCGTCTGAGAACGCGGAGATGATGGCCTCATCCGTGACCTTCGGGATCTTGAGGCGGGTGTTGTTGAAGCGCTGGATGTACTTCTGGAGGGTCTCTCCTGGTTGTTGCTTGATGCGGCGTAGATCACCCGTGGCCGGCGGGCGGTCGCGAGTGCCCTGGAAGTTGGCGACGAAGCGGTCACGCATTTCGTCCCAGGAGGAGATCGAGCCGTGCTGCAGGTTCAGGAGCCAGGAGCGAGCTCCATCCTTGAGAGCCATGGGAAACCAGTTCGCCATGACTTTTCATCGCCGTTGGCTGCTTTGATGCTCAGCTCGTAAAGCTGCAGGAACTCCGCGGGGTCGGTGGTGCCGTCGTAGCGAGGAGGCAGATCCGGCTTGAACTTGCCTGGCCAGGCGACGCTACGCAGCTCGGGGGTGAAGGCGCGTCAGCCAGCCGTGGTTGCAGGGGCCCTCTTTGGAGGTGTAGCTTGGTCTTGACGAGGTCCGCGCTGCGCTACTGCGGGCGGTGCGTGGTCTTGACGAGGCGGCGCGGGAAGCGCATGTGCGGCTTCTCGCGGCCGAGGGATTTCTTGGCAGCTTCTCTCTTCGCGCGCGGGCACCGGGCGCGGCGGATCACGCCGTGCAACCGCGCACCTTGGTGCCAAGGCGCCGTCTTGGGGTAGAGGCGGTGGAGGCACGCCATGAGCCTCGTCGCCGATGGCTAGTTGAGGGGGAGGTAGAGAGAGGGACGGCGCCAGAGAGCCCCCTACGGCGCGGACGAGCTCGGTGATGCGGTCGAGCCACTCCTCATAGAGGTCGTCGACGGGGCGGTAGTGCAGGAGTTCGTTTGCCGCGAGGAGCGCGGCCCGCGCCTCCATGGGAGCACGGCGCACATGAGACGAAGAACCGGTTGGGGTCAGCGCTGGATTAGCGGTGTGGCCATCCTGCCGCACCGAAGGATGCAGCAAGGACGCCTACTGCTCATTCCCCGTCGGGCTGGTGGCGGCGTTGGCGGCGGGAGACGGAGAACGACGAGGTGGCCCGCCGACGGGAGCCGTCTGAGCGACGCGGGCGGTGAGGGCAGCCCGACGCTCAGCCCGAGCACGGCGAGCGTCCGCCATGGAGACGACGGAGCGACGAACTGATGGAAGGGAAGCTACGGTGCACCCCTACCTGGCACGCCAAATGTCGGATGTGGGGTTCCGGCAAACCCTTATGGTTCAAACACTGGGGTGCGCGCAAAGTCTTTTCCCTCCTACCGATCTACGCCCTAGCTTACTAAGATATCACGGACGAACTCGACGAACTCGCAACACAGAGAGACACGGGGTTTATACTGGTTCGGGCCACCATTGTGGTGTAATACCCTACTCCAATGTGGTGGTGGTGGATTGCCTCTTGGGCTGATGAACAACAGTACAAGGGAAGAACAGCCTCCTGAGGTTGAGGTGTTCTTGTGCTCGGTGAGCTGGTGGATCCGAACCTGCCTCTACTGTGGTGGTTGGCTCTACTTATATAGGCCCTGGTCCTCTTCCCAAATATCGAGCGGGAAGGGAGCCAACAACGGTGGGCAAATTTGAAGGGGGACAGCTAGTACAAGTTATCCTGACAAAAGTGGTCTTCGCCTGCGGGAAGCTCTGGTGGTGACGCAGTCTTGGGCTCCACGATGACCTCCGCCTTGCCGTCCTCCTGGTCTTGGTCTCGTTGCACCAATATAGCAAGCTTTGCCTGATGCCTCGGTACTCCTCGCATGCGCTGGCCTCCTTAGCACCAAAGAGGAAACAAGGACGCTGCGCGCGCTGGTGCCCGCTTGGTGTCGTTCGTCATGGCTCACGTCATAAGAGCCTCGTGAGGTTTTGCCCCGCCTTGATATCTCCGCTCCTCGTGAGCCTGCCTGGCTAGCTAGGCCACTCCAGAGGAGGTCTTGCGTCGTCCTCCTTGCGAGGCTTGGACCCTTGCGAGGGTCTTGGATGCCTTGTTGATGAAGATGGGCCGTACGGCCTGCTGGCTTAGCCACGTTGTGGGCCGTAGGCAGGCAAGTCTGGGGACCCCCGTTCCTAGAACGTCGACAATCACCCTCTCCAATTCAAATGGCTAATAAACAAGAAAAGTAATTTAATGTACAGGCATTGTATAATAAGACAGGTGCAATAGATAGTGGGGAATAAAAGAGGGCATGAAATAATTCACATTTATGTTGTCTAACCAAACAGGATAGCATGACACAATTTCACATATATGATGGCTAACTAAACAGGATAGCATGACACAATTTCACATTATGATGGCTAACTAAAAAATATGGAAAGACATAGTTCAAAATATGATGACTATGTAAACAGGATGACATGATGTAGCTATATAATGTGTTTATTAAATAGGTTGGCATGCCATAATTCACATACATGCTGCCTATGGAAACATGATAGCATGTTATAATTCACGGATAGAATGACATAATTCAAAATATGATGACTGTACATAAACACTAAACATGATGAGATGATATAACTATATGATGTCTTTATTAAATTGGTTGCCATGCCATAATTTAGATAGATGCTGTGTATGTAAACATGATGGCATGATATAATTCAAATATATGATTTATATAGTAAGCAAGTAAGCAGATGGCAATCCATATATGATGTAAAAACTAAGCAATGCAAGACAACATGCATGACATGGGTAATATAACCCTGCCAAGTTTGAGCATAGACCTGAGGGGGGAAATAAGGACTGGTCATCAGTCTCTGAATCCTCCTCTGAGGAGCTCTCTGTAACCAGCAAGATGTCTGCATCAGCAGGTAGCATTGTCTGCTCTGAATACCTTGTTTTCACTCCAGATACTTCCATCACCGCTTCAAATGGCTGATGCACAGGAAGAGTAGTTGAATATACAAATGTTGTCGACAAATGGAACACGTAATACAAAAAAAAGATAGCATGATATAATTCACATACATGATGATTGGCTAAACAGCATGGCATTGGATAATTCACATATATAATGCCTTTGCAACAAGATAGCATTGCATAATTCACATATATAATATCTTGCAACAAGATGGCAATGCATAATTCACATATATGGTAATTAGACACTAAACAGGTGGCATTCACACAAAGCATGTCTAAACTAATCAAATGACATAGCAATGCAAGACACCATACGCACGATATGAGCAACATAACCCTACCAAGTTAGAGCATACACCTTGGGGGGAAATAGGATTGGTCATCTGTCTCTGAATCCCCCTCTGAGGAGCTATCCGTAACCAGCGAGATATGCTCTTCGTCAAATAGCATAGTCTGCTCTGAAGACCTTGTTTTCACTCCAGAATTTTCCATCACCCAGTCAAATGGGTGATGCACACGCAGATTAGTTGAATGTACTAACATTGTTGACAAATGTAATACATAACGGAAAAAAGGATGGCCTGATATAATTCACATATAAGATGACTGGATAAGCAGGATGGCATTGCAAAATTCACATATATGATGCCTGGCTAAACAAGATGGCGTTGCATAATTCACATAAACGATGAATAAACTAAACAGATGGCATTCACACAAAGCATGTCTAAACTAAACAGATGACATATTTGATGTATAAAGTAAGCAATTCAAGGCACCATATGCATGATATAACCAACATCAGCATGCCAAGTTAGAGCGAAGACCTCATGGGGTAAATAGGAGTGGTCTTCTCCTTCTGAATCCCCCTCAGAACAGATATCTTCCTCTCGATTACAATCCGAAATGGGTGGAGGGGGGCTGCCTTTGTGCCTACCATGGAGTGACGTCTGCATGAAATTTTATTGCCACACAAGGCTCGTCTCTTTTGCTCTACATGTTCAGTTCCATTGTGTACAATAACTGACATGCATAGGATAAAACATAGTGAGATTATGTAAGGAGTGCATGTAGAAATCCAGAGTGATGGTAGCAACTTGTGGATAGACCCAAAACCAATGATAGCAGGCAGATAATGGCTTCAGTTAAAAAGGACAGATAATGGCGTCTTCACTGTTTGTTTCCCACCCAACATGAAACTCATAGTAGACACCATATATTAACAAGATAGTAGATAAATACTATTGATTGCGGCCCCGATATGTACCCCACAACCATTTAAAAACTCAAGTTTGACCATTAGTTTGGAGCTGACTCAGAGTCTAATCGGTGAATAGGACGATAAAGTAGTATGTAATATTAAGCGATGCACAACGTAAGAAGACACGAAAGAGTGCAACCTCTCTTGCGGACCCGTGTAGTCCTCGAGGTCATCTGCTCGGTTGATGATGGTAATGCAGTTGTCATGGTTGCCAGCGGCAGGGAAGAAGATCTGAGGCGGCGAAAGACAGTCTGGAGGCTGGATCCTTGCTGTGATGGACCCTTCTGTCGTTGGAGTAGCTGAGCTGGGGTGGACGACGGCGTAGCAGGAGCGGGACAAACCACACAAGGTTTTGTTTGACAACTATCTGTAAGAGAAGTAATTATGTAAGGGCTCGTTTGAATTGGAGGATTCTAAAATTGCAGGGATAGGAAATACACAGTAATAGGATAGGAATGTACGTGCAAAACAGAGAATTTAAAAACACAGGATTTCTGCCAATCTGAGTGTTTGGTTCACAAGAATTGGAAGATCACATGATTCAAAAAAGCATGGTGAGATTAAGTCAAACCACAAGAAAATGTACGGTTATAATGCTATTATGCTACTATCTCTTAGTCTTGTGCTACATGAATAGGAATTTGAAAAGGAGGACAAGTGGATATTAAAATTCCTACGGTTTTTCTTTCAAGGAGACACTAAAGGAACAAATCCTGCAGTTTTCCTTTGCTCCATTCCTTTGAACCAAATGCATGAATAGTAGTACCATAGGAAACTTTCCAATTCCTATGTTTTTCCTTCACTTTTCCTTTCAAGCACTGGCGATTCTAGCAGGCAGGCTTGAGCAAGGAAAAGCCTACACTCAAAAAGTGGTTTTGTGCTACTTCTACTACTTTGGACCCAGGCCACTGCCCTACTAGCTCAACTCCCCGGCCCATTGACAAATGCACAGCTCAAACGCGCAGAGATAAATAATGATGGCGTTCAAGAGAGTCCATCACGGATAGCTAAGTTGCCTGGTACCTCACTGCTTGTCATATAGTAGGAGAAACTAATCGTATTTCACGTTACTGCGTGCGCTCAGTGGACAATATATATAACATGTAGAGTAAAAAAGAGATGCAAGAAGTGTACAACCTCTTTGACGAAGCCATATCGATCTCAGCGTGATTGGGTTGGTCGGTGAGGAGGGGAAGAAGATCTTAGGCATCTTGAGATGGAGCCCGGGGTATTGCTCCGTTGTGATTGAGGGTTTCATCATTGGAGTAGCTCCGGTGAGTTGTATGACGCCGAGGCTGAAGCAGGACAGGAGAGACAACGTTAACCTGAGTGGAATTCTGATAGCATCTCCAATAGATGACGTAAAATACATAACCACAAAGTGCTAGATGTAAAATACATCAGCCGCTCATCTCTGAACTTAACTGTCGAAGCTGAATAGAACTGTCGAAGTTGGACTTAACTGTCGAAACTGAATTTTGCTGTCGAAACTGAACGCACTAGTAGCAGAAAATCAGTAGCAGCAGCAGCAGCGCGTGCGAGAGCCGGGGCAGCTGGTAGTGTAGCAGCATCAGGTGAGGCTACACATCTGTCGACTGAATTTTTCATCTCTCGATTTTCCACCCGTTGGATACGAAATCAAGGGCCTGCAGTTCATCTTCAACCTCCACCCCCCTGAGCCGCCAGTCACCACCGTCCAAACAGCCGCCCCCGCCGCCCGTGGCCGGCGGTGCGCCGCCATGCCCGCCCCGAAACCACTCCCCACTGCTGGTCCGCCGCTGCCCCGGCCATCCCTCTAGCC
>NC_057802.1:90609839-90670814 GCF_018294505.1 Triticum aestivum
TAACTCCGGCGAGCCCCCCGCCCCCTGAAAATCGACTGACCCAAAAGTTGATTCAGTCGACTGAAGTGTAGCTAAATCGGAGCAGCATCGCAAGCAAGAGCAAGAGCGAGAGCAGCAGCAAGAGCAAGAGCAAGAGCAATAGCAAGAGCAGACCAAGCAGGGGACCGAGAGCAAGAGCAGAGCAGCAGCGCGAGCGAGAGCTAAAGCAGCAGCAGCTCCTACTGATGTGGACGTCGCTGTTGAGGGAGCGACGCTGTGGAGGAAGTGGCCGGCGACGCCGCCATGGATGGAGCCGCGCCATGTCGGCTCGGGACCGAGCGCCGGCAGAACCGTGAGATCAAATCAAGAAGAAAATGCAGCGATTAGTGGACAACCTCTTTGGTGGCGCCAATTAGGCCCCAGCTTCATCCAAGGAAACGATGATGATGATGCTCTTTCGGTGGTGCAGGTGAAGACGGCGGTGTGGGAATGGAGGTGGCGCGAAAGACGAGGGGAACGTCGGGGCAACTCCTTGGAGGTGGAGGACAGGGTGGCTGAACCGAGATCGACGACGGATCCTCATTCGGTACGGTGGATGAGGGATGTCGAGGTGTTGCTGTGGACGACGTTCTCGGGGAAGAGGCTCCGGCTTGGTGGCGGACGGAGGAGGGTGTGGGGCTTCGCAGGTTTTCGTGACGTCGATGTGCAAATGGGTGGGTGGATGGGATGGGGTGGGAACTATGGCTTAGGGACGTGCTTGTCCGAAATGTGGGGTAAGTTATGAAAGTACCCCCACTGATTTAACCTAGGCGGTTCTTTCGGTTCAGGGGTATCACATGCATTTCGTGTGTCGGGATTTCATAGGAGGTGGGAGTTTTCGCCCGCGTTGTAATTTTGGAATAGCAAGGCGCGGGTTGATATGGAGGGAGTTGTCGGAGCACAAGGAGACAAAGATATATCTAAAATATTTCGGGGTAACAATGCGCGGGTTGAAATTTCTGGACAAGCCTAATGTGTACTTTACCAAATCAATTCGCACTTCCGTCGACGAAAAAACAAAAAGAAATCAATTCGCAGCACACAAGAGAGTCTAGTCCCGTGTACTGTACCAAATAAATTTGCACTACAAATGCCATTCAAAACTTTGAATTCATGTTATGTTGTCGGGTGGTAGGTGCGACATATGCCAACGGGTGGCTTATCATAGTGGGTGCCAGTAAGACGTCGCCGGTGCCTGGAAACGGGATGAGGCGAAGACATGCACGCCGGCGAATCTTACCCAGGTTTGGGGCTCTCCGAGGAGATAACACCCCTAGTCCTGCTCTGCGGGGTCTCCGCATGATCACTAGATCGGAAAGGGTAGCTACAAATGCTTCTAGAGCTGTTGGGTTCAAGGGAGAAGAAGAACAAGGCTAGCTCTTGCTTCCCTCTCTCTATGGTGTGTGTATAACTCTAAGAAGCCAACCCTTTGAATGGGTGCCCCGGGGGGTTTATAATTCGGCTGGGCGCTGGTCCCAGCCGTCAGTGTTTGTGCTCGCCGGCTTCTCCGCCGGCCGTTGGGGCCCGCCGACTGGTGGGTCCCACCGGCTGCCGGCCTATTGGTCGACAGGCCGGCCCCACCGCCTATGGGTCTTGTCGGCGGCTGCTTCCTGTAGCCTCATCCTTGATGACGAGGCCTTCGTCGAGGTAAGCGTGGCTACAGTGTGCCGCCTCGAGGGCTCTCACTGTAGCCTTACCTCGTCTTGTCTCCTTAATGTGGCACATGCTGCGAGGAAGGAGGTAGCCGGCTTCTGGGGGCCGGCTATGCCCTTGGCCGACTAGGGGAGGCTGGGCCGCCTTCGCGCCTCTCTCTGGCTAAAGGGGCCCGCCGCCCGTGGGCCGTACTGGCGTCTGTCGTGGGTGACGTTGAGGCCAGCATGGCTACAATGCCGAGCCGGACGGGAGATGGCCGTCCCGTACGGCGTCCTGTGGCCATGCCTGCCTCGGGCTTCGGGGGTAGTGGGCCGCACTATGGCCACACCCTGTCTTGTCACTGTTATGTGGGTGTAGTCTTGGTGGGTGCGGTCTTGGCCGGCTTCTTGGAGTCGGCGCTCTTCATGGCTGGCTCTGGGGAGTCGGCATCTTCTATGGCCGGCTTCCGGGAGTCGGCCATCCCGTGGTCATCTTTGGGGGAGGTTGCTGAGGATGGGTCGCCTTCTGAGAGTCGGCTTCAGAAGTAGCCGGCCCGGGAAGGCGGCCCAATGCTTGAAATGTTTGAAGGCCCAAAGGCCTGATAATTTTTGGAATAGCCAGGGGCAGTCGGTTAGGCTACCCGTGGCTATTTACTCCGACAGTAGTCCCCGAAGCTGATTGGGCTTCGAGGTTGGGTAGGAGTCGAGAAGCTCGATCAGCTTCCTATCGTGAGAAGCCGGCAGCTGGGAGCCGGTTTTGGTTAGGCGCGTCGTCTTGGCCAAAAATTTCAGAGTCGGAGCGCGGGTGCTCGCCAGCGCGTGCACCGGGCCGCGGGCCGGCCACTTGCCGCCTGCGAACCACGTGGCCTCTCTAGGCTAAAAAGCCTGCCAGCCCACGCGCGCGACGGGACGTCGCCGAAGGGCGGGGGCCCGCCACGCCCACGCCTGGGCCCAGGCGTGGATTCTCTGCAGCCCGAAACCGCCCGCACGTCTCCCTGCGGCATTTTCGGCACGCCTTTAGGGCGCAATAATCGCGAGGCGTGGGGGGAGTGGGTGCAGTTAATCCCACGTCTCACCCCACGTCCGGCCTCCGCGGCTTCACCTTGCGAAGCTATAAGTAGGGGGAGGGGAGAGCGGCAGGCTCTCACACGCTCCTCCTCTTTCCGCCATCTTCTTCCTCCTGCCGTTTCTTGTAACAGTGCCTCACCGCCGCGGTCTTCCACTACTCGTTCCTCCACCGCCGCGCTCGTTTTCGCCATGCCTCCTGCCACTGAGCAGTATGGCGGGGATTGGGATGGCTCCAACGTGCACGAGGATCATGTCGAATTCCTCCGCAAGACGCGGCGACTGCCCGGCGCGGACAAGGTGGAGGTATGTCTCGCGCCGGCGAAGGAGATTACGCCGGAGCCGCGGGAGGGCGAGCGGGTGGTCTTCCGCTCGCATTTCTTGCACGGCATCGGCTTGCCCGTGAGCGCCTTCTTTGGCTCTTGGCTCGAGTTCTACCAGCTCCAGCCGCACCACCTCACCCCGAACGCGGTGGTGCTACTGTCTGCCTTCGTCACCCTGTGCGAAGGCTACCTCGGCGTCCTCCCTACCCTCAAGCTCTGGGGGAGTTCTTCCAGTCCAAGCTGGGCACGCGCATGCAGGGCGTGCCGGCTCAGACTGGCGCCTTCATCGCGATGTGGAGGGTGGCTGCCGACAACCCCTTCCCCGTCATCACGCTGATCCAGTCGGTGAAGTTATGGCAAAAGTCATACTTCTACGTCAGGAACGTCGCCCCGCAGGGCGACTACGTCAACCTGCCGGCTTACGTAGCCGGCCCACCGGCGGGCAGGCGGCCCCAGTGGTCCTACCGGGCCGTGAAGCTGATGTCGGCTGGAAACGCGGCCATCGCCCGAGTGCGAGTGATGATCCAGTCGGAGGGCTTGTCGGGGCACGACCTGCTGGCCGCCTTCGTCACGCGCCGGGTACTCCTGCTCCAGAGCCGCCCTCATCTGATCTGTCAGATGAGCGGCCAGCTCGATCTAAGCCGGATGTGTACCAAGGACATGCCGCACGACGAGGTGGCCTATATGGTGAACTACCTCGCGAACTGCAAACTCTCCGCAGAGTGGCAGTTCGGCAAGGAGCCATATAGCCGAGCCAATCCGCCGCCCACGGTATGTTCTCCTCGTCTCTTCTTCTTCTGTCAGTTTTATTGCCAAGTTCCTTTTGCCGACTCTGACTAGTCGGCTTGTCTTCAACAGAGCCCTCTTCTTCGGCCTATCGGCGGGTCGGACGCAGAGCGCCGATTCGTCCCCGACCAGACGGAGCACGATCTGGAGGACCCCGACTTGGGGGCGGCTGCTATGGACGACAACACTGAGCCGGGTGGTGGCCGAGCCGGCGGCGAAGCAGGTGGCTCCGGGCATGGAGTCGGCTTCGACGACTGGCCGGACGACGACGAGGCTGAAGTCCTCCCACGCCGTCAGCCGGCGTCTGGCCGTGGCGTAGGTTCCTCCGCTGCACCACCTGCTCGGGGCGGCGGGCAAAAGCGTCGTGCCGCGCAAGGTTTGTTCGGCAGTCAGACGAAGAAACCCCGAGGCGGGGCAGCGGTGACTAGGCGGGAGGAGGCGGCCGCGAAGGCGGCTCGCTTCCGCAAGACGGTGAAGCAACCGCAGACGGTGTCGGCGTAAGTTCAAAACTCCTTCGTGTACTCTTTCTTTCTTTTCTCTGGTGGCTCCTGAATCCTTGTCTTTTTCTCCAAACAAGCAGAGCTCCATTGTCGCTCGAGCGGGCGGCTGCCGCGTCCGTCGTTGAGTCGCCGAGGGGGTCTGGGAGCACCACTCGTCGCGTGGACCCCCGAGCCGACCTTCAGGCGGCGACGGAACGAAATGCGCGGGAGGCGCGGGAGGAGCGAGAGGCGCGGGAGGCAGAGGCACGGAAGGCTGCGGCCGCCCAGGCGGCGCAGGAGGAGGAGGCGGCGAAGGCGCGCACCGACGCCGCAGCCAAGGCCCAAGCGGAGGCTGTAGCTGCGGCGATGGCGGAGGGGGCCTTGTTGGTCACCCCACTACGCATCGCAGCGCCTGGGGACCCGGAGCCCCCGCCAGAAGAAGCCGGCGGTGACCAGCCGGGGCTGGAGAGGGACGACGACGTCGTCATCCTGGAGAGGGCGCCGGTGCCGACCCCGCCGACTGGAGCGGCTCAAGGCGGCTGGCCTGATCTACCGCCTGCGCAGTCGGCGGGGGGGCGAGCCGACCGCGAGACTGAGCTGGCGGTCCGGATGTCGCCGAGCCGGCGCGCGGGGAAGGCTGCGTCAGAGCCACAGAAGGCGGCGTCGGAGCCACAGCCGGCCGCGGGCTCCAGCTCGTCGGCCCAGGATGTGGAGGTGGCCAGCGCCACATCAGGGTGGACGCCGGGCGGAGGGACGGCCGTGATGAACGTGGCTGCGCAGGAAGTCCGGACCCTGCTCCAAGCCCAGGCTACGGCACTGAGGCAATACACCGACGAATTCCTTGCGACGCGGGCGGCCATCTGGGTTAGGCTTCTTATCTTGCTTCTTCTTGATCTTGGTTTCTTCCGTGGGGGCGCGTCAGCGCACCCACTGGGTGTAGTCCCCGAGTTCCAAGTCGGCTGCTGAGCAGGTGGCTTGGAACTTCTTAGTGGATTTGGCTTTTGCTATTCTTGTTCTTACTTCGATCTTCTGCCTGTCTTGCAGGACTACCACAATCTTCGTGCGGCTGCCTTCAACTCCCAGTCTCGGGAGCTGACCCAGAAGACCGCCGACCTAACTGAGAGCCGGGGTAAGTGCTTTGTTCTTTATCTCATGTGGGGGCGCGTCAGCGCACCCACTGGGTGTAGTCCCCGAGATTCGGGCCGACTGCTGAGCAGTCGGGTCGGATCTTCCTTGACGACTTCCTCTTATTGTTTCTTCTTTTTCTGCCGTCTCTGCAGCGCCCAACGCCGGTCTGAGAGCACAGCTGGGAGAGTCTCAGACTGCCCTTTGTGCCAAGGAGGTCGAGCTTGCCGCCTTGGTGCAGGAACGCGACCGCCTGGCCAAGAAGTTGGCCGACCAGGAGGAGGGCCACAAGGTGGCTCTGAAGGCGGTGCAGGACCGCGAAGCCGCCCTCCAGGCCGAGTACGAGACAGAAGCGGCTGGCTGGGCTGAAGCAAGGCAGACTCTGATCACCGGCTATGGTCAGATCGAAGATCTGGTTGACGGTAAGCCGCCTACTTCTTCGTCCTTTCTTGCCGTCTGCCGCTTTTGGCTCGTTTTCTGACTTGGTGTTTTCTCTTCTTTCTCTTTCTTTCTTGCACAGAGTACTTCCCTGGCTACTCTACCGCCGCCAACCAGATCATCGAGTCCCGCCGCCAAGCGCGAAGGCAGGCTAGCTTCGAGATTGCACCGAGCGCTAGCCGTTCGCTGGAGGAGCAGCTCTTGGCGATCCAGGCCCGTCTCCAGCCGGCTCACCGACTGCTACGCCAGCTTTAGCGTGCCGGGACGCAATTATTGGCCGCCCTCTGGCCCGGCGAAGTGGTTCCCCGCACCCCCAGTCGGACTGCCGACTGGCTGGAGGTGGCGGTCGGTCACTTCGAAGCCTGGAAGGCCTCGGCGGCTCGGTCCGGCGCCAGGCGGGCGCTGGAGTTCGTCAAGGCCTGGTACCCGGGCCTGAGTCTGGACCAGCTGGCTACCTGGCGGCAGCAAGCTGACACGGAGCTGGAGCCGGCGCGGCTGGCTATCATCCGGCGGGTTTGGGCGATCGCCGACTACACCGACACCAGTGTCTTCGCCCCTGAGGTGGATGACAACGGCGTCGCCCAGCCGGAGGAGTGGTTCGGGCTGAACCTAGCGGACGGTGAAGACTCGGCGGAGGAGATTGACTCCAGCGACGAGGGCGAGGAGGAGGAGGAGGGTGAAGACACCGAGCCGGATGGTGGAGCGGCCGACCAGCCTCAGGCTGACCGCGCCTCTAGCACCACGTCACGCGCGGGTGCGTCGCCTGCCACCGGTGGTGACCAAGCCGAGACTCGCCAGTCGGCCACTCCTTCAGCCGGCGATGCCATCTCCACCGACCAGCCTGGCTCCCGCACTTTTGGAACAATATTCTGTTAAGTCTGCACAATTCCACCCACTAGGGGTGTATTCGAACTTATGTCTATTGTCGGCCTGTTGGGGGCTCTATATGTATATACGACTTATGCATGCGTTTGGCTTTTCCTCGTACTTTGCTTTTCATCCTTCTGCTGTTTTCTTTCCCGCCCTCCCTTGGTTGCCGCCTCCCCAGTCAAACAATTGCTCTGCAATCTGTGGCTGGAAGAGTGCTTGGCCAATTGGGAGGGCAAGTACTCTAGCTTTGTTGGATTATAGCTAAGTGTTTAGGAAGCCGGCCAACCGGCTGTTCTGACAGCCGGCAAGCGTGGTTGGAGGCCGTCTTTTTGCTATATAAGTTCGTTAGTCCTTAGCCATTTTTCGTGTGGGCATCCTTTCTGCCTTGGCTCTTGCTAGTCGGACAGTCAGTTCTACGAGCTGCGACTTTCAACAAGAGAAGACTCGGGAGCCGGCACACTACTTGTCTGACTTCAGGTGGAACTTTTAATATAGCTCAAGGCGGCCAGTCCCCGGGCCGACTAGTCGAACCCGGTGCCAGACAAGAAATCAAATGTAATAATACATTCATGGATATGACACTCGTCATTCATAGATAAATGAAGGCAGTCCCCGAGTACCGCTCGGGGGGCCTGTTGGTTCGTACTTAATACAAAAGGGTAGCATGATACATACTGCTTTTAACTGTAAAATCTTCTCAGGAGGTTCGCGTTCCATGGTCGCTCCGACTCCTTGCCGGAGTCGTCTCTCTTGCGTGCTCTTGGTTTTTGCGCGTCGATCAAGTAGTAGGAGTCGTTGCCGAGTGCCTTGCTGACGACGAAGGGGCCTTCCCAAGGGGCCGAGAGCTTGTGCTGGCCGGCTGTTCACTGGATCAACCGAAGCACAAGGTCGTCCTCTTGGAAGGATCTTGGCTTGACCTTGCGGTTGTGGTAGCGGCGCAGCCCTTGCTGGTAGATGGCGGACCGGCTGAGTGCTAACAGCCGGCCTTCTTCTACTAGGTCGACGCCGTCTTCTCTTGCTTCCTTGGCCTCCGCCTCCGTGTACATGGTGACCCGAGGCGAGTCGAACTCGATGTCAGTTGGGATGACAGCCTCGGCGCCATACACAAGGAAGAACGGAGTGAAGCCGGTTGACTTGTTGGGTGTAGTGTGTAGACTCCAGAGGACAGCCGACAGCTCATCAAGCCAGCAGCCAGCCGATTGCTCCAGTGGTACAACCAGTCGGGGATTGATGTCGGAGAGGATGAGTCCATTTGCTCGCTCGACTTGGCCGTTTGACTGCGGGTGGGCAACGGACGCTAAGTCCAGTCGGATGCCCTGCGTCGCGCAGAAACGTGCCAGTGCTCCTTTGGCGAAGTTCGTGCCGTTGTCGGTGATGATGCTGTGCGGCACGCCGTACCGAGTAGTGATGTCAGTGATGAATGTCACGGCAGTCGGCCCGTTCAGCTTCTTGATCCGCTTCGCTTCAATCCACTTTGTGAACTTGTCCACAGCGACAAGTAGATGTGTTAAGCCGCCGCGGGCTGTCTTGAAAGGGCCCACCATGTCCAGTCCCCAGACGGCAAAAGGCCATGTGAGGGGAATGGTCTTGAGTGCAGAAGCCGGCAGGTGTTGCTTGGAACTGAAGACTTGGCATCCTCTGCAGCTCTTGACTATCTCTTTGGCATCTTCCAAGGCAGTCGGCCAGAAGAAACCTTGGCGGAAAGCCTTGGCCACAAGTGATCTCGAGGCTGCGTGGTGGCTGCATTCGCCTTGGTGGATATCCTTGAGGATTGCCACTCCTTTTTCTGGCTCGACACAGCGCTGGAAGACTCCAGTGACGCTGCGCTTGACAAGCTCTCTGTTGATTATTGCATATGCTCCGGCTCGTCGTTGCACTAGTCTTGCTGAGATCTCATCAGCCGGCAGCTCTCTGCTGACTAGGAATCTGAGGATGGGCTGGGCCCAAGATGGAGCTGTGACTTCTTCTTCTGTTAGCGTAGCCACCATGACTCGGGTGGGTGGGTTGGGTGGCGCGGAGTTGGAGTCGGCCACCGCTTCTTGTGTTGTTGCAGTCCCCGGGCCGACTGCTGTAGTCCTCGGGCCGGTTTCTGAAGTCCCCAGGCCGGGTGTGACTACGGCAGTCCCCGGGCCAGTTGTCGGAGTCTCCGTGCCGCTTGTGGGGTTCCTCTAGTCGGATCCAGCTGCATCTGTCACAGGCGGTACGAAGATTGAGTCCGACTCTGGAGACGGCTTGATGGACGGCTTGAGGAGGCGCTGGAGGGAGACGCCAGTCGGTATGGCTTGTCGGGTGGAGCCGATCCGTGCTAGGGCATCTGCTTGGTCGTTGTCGGCCCTTGGCACGTGAAGGAACTCGCACCCTTCAAAGTACCCACTGATCTGCTGGACGAGGAATCGATAGCTCGCCATGTTCGCGTCCTTGTCGTCCCACTCGCCAGACGACTGCTGGACCACCAAGTTTGAGTGGCCGTAACACAGGATCCGGCGTAGGCCGAGCTCTTTGGCTAGCCAGAGCCCATGTACGAGCGCCTCGTACTCGGCCACGTTGTTGGAGGCGGTGAAGTGGATCTGCAGCGTGTACTTGAGCTTGTCGCCTTTGGGAGAGGTAAGGACGATGCTAGCTCCCAAGCCGGTGCGCATCTTGGACCCATCAAAGTGCATCCGCCAATGGGTAGAGTCGGGAGCCGGCGGTAGGTACTGGGTCTCGGCCCAGTCGACGAGGAAGTCGGCCAATGCTTGGGACTTGATGGCGGTGCGGGGCAGGTAGAAAATCGTGTAGGGCGCCAGTGCAATGGCCCATTTAGCCACCCGGCCAGATGCATCCCGGCTGCCTATGATCTCGGCGAGCGGGGCGGTGCACACGACCGTGATGGGGTGCTCTTGGAAGTAGGGCTTCAGTTTCTTGGCGGCGAAGTACACCCCATAGCACATCTTCTGGTAGTGCGGGTAGTTCTGCTTTGAGCTAGATAGCACTTCGCTTAGATAGTACACCGGCCTCTGGACTAGCTGGGCTCGGCCTTCTTCCGGGCGCTGGACCACAACAACAGTACTGACCACTCGGCTAGTCGCAGCGATGTAGAGGAGCATGGGCTCCTTTGCAGTCGGCGCTGCCAGGACAGGCGGAGTGGTCAGCATTTTCTTCAACTCATGGAAGGCTTGGTCGGCTTGGTCATTCCACTCGAAGTGAGTGGATTTCTTCATGAGTCGGTACAGGGGGAGAGCCTTCTCTCCTAGTCGGCTGATAAAGCGATTCAGGGAGGCCAAGCACCCGGTGAACTTCTGCACATCTCGCAATTTGGTGGGAATCTCCATCCTCTCGATGGCCTTGATCTTTACAGGGTTGCACTCGATGCCGCATTCGGAGACCAGGAAGCCTAGCAGCTGGCCGGCTGGTACTCCGAACACGCACTTTTCGGGGTTGAGCTTGATTTGGAATCGGCGCAAGTTGGCGAATGTTTCTTTCAAGTCTTCCAGCAGGGTGCCGCGCTTCTCTGTCTTCACCACAATGTCGTCTACATATACATGGGCATTTCTGCCGAGTTGTTTCAGGAGGCATTTCTGCATGCAACGCTGAAAAGTGGCACCGGCATTCCTCAAGCCGAATGTCATAGTCAGGTAACAGAAAGCTCCAAATGGTGTGATGAAGGCAGTCTTCAGGCAGTCTGCTGGGTCCAACTTGATCTGATGGTACCCTGAGTAGGCATCCAAAAAACTCAACAGCTCGCATCCGGCTGTGGAGTCTATCACTTGGTCAATCCGTGGCAGAGCAAACGGATCCTTGGTGCAGGCCTTGTTCAGGCTGGTGTAGTCTATACACATACGCCACTTGTTATTCTTCTTCAATACCAGAACTGGGTTGGCAAGCCACTCTGGAAAAAACACTTCCATAATAAAGCCAGCGGCAAGGAGCCGGGCTATCTCTTCTCCTACGATTCTTCGCTTCTCTTCTGACAGTCGGCGGAGGGGTTCCTTGACCGGCTTCGCGTCGGCTCGGACATGTAATTTGTGCTCGGCGAAATCCTTCGGGACACCCGGCATGTCCTTTGGGGACCATGCAAAAATGTCTCGATTCTCATGGAGGAAGTCGACGAGCTCGCCTTCCTATTTACTGTCCAAGTTCGCCCCAATGACAGCGAACCTCTCCGGATTCTCCGGGTCCAGAGGTATCTTCTTCGTCTCTTTGGCCGGCTGGAAGGAGCCCTGCGCATCACAATCTTTGGGGTTGGGGGACAGGGCCGGCTGCTTGCCGGCCATGGCCACAACCCGCTCCAGCATCTTCTTCTCTTCTGCCACTACGAGGGACTCGGCCAGCCGGCTACTGGCCATGGCACACTCGATGGACTTCTTGTAATCGCCGGCTACCGTGGTGATCCCCTTCGAGCTCGGCATCTTCATCTTCAGGTAGGCATAGTGGGGCACAGCCATGAACTTGGCCAGAGCAGGTCGGCCAAGCAAAGCGTGGTAGGGGCTCTCCAGATCCACTACTTCGAACCAGATAGCTTCTCGGCGAAAATGATCTTTGTCTCCGAAGAGAACATCCATTTTAATCTTGCCGATTGGGGAGCAAGACAAGCCGGGGACGGTACCATGGAACACGGTTCGGCTTGGCATAAGCTGCTTCGCCTTGATGTTCAGCTTCTCCATGGTATCGCGGTACAGTATATTGATACTGCTTCCGCCATCTATCAGGACGCGGGAGAATCGGGCAGCTCGCCTCTCCGTCGCGAGGGTAACATCCAAGACCAATGCATAGGAGCCAGGGGATGGCATCACCTCTGGGTGGTCGGCCTGGCTCCAGCTGATTGGCTTCTCTGACCAGTGCATGAACTCGGGAGCGCTAGAGGCGACTGCGTTGACCTCTTGATGCTGACGGCGCCGACTACGCTTGTCATCGGCTTGGTTGGTGAAGACGACGTAGGCGGCGTGCTCTTCAGGGAACTCATCTTGGATGGCTCCGACTGCTGGCCGGGCCGCCGGCTGCTGGGGGGCTGGAGGCGGTGGGCCGGGAGGCGGAGGTGGCAACAACCCTTCGCCCTTGGAGATTCGCGTGAGCCAGTGGCATTTTCGGGTCGTGTGGTTGGACGGCTTCGCGCCGCTGTGGAACTTGCAGGGGGCATCGAGAGTCTGCTCGTAGGAGAAAGCCGGCTGCCAAACCGGCCTGCCACCCTTCTTCTTGGGAGCGGGCCGCTCTTCGGGCTGCTCATCTTCAACGGTGGCCACCTGCCGACTGGTGGAAGTCGGCATGGGGGCCTTGCGCTTGTGATCGTTCTGGTAGGAGCGCCGATTGGAGTCGCCAGCCGGCGTCTTGGGAGCCGGAGCGAGCACCTTCCCAGAGGCGTACACTCGGAGCTCGGTTTTCATCGAGGAGTCGGCCGTGGCGTAGTTGTCCGCGATGACCAGCAGTTCATCGAGGGTAGCCGGCTCGTCGCAGAGGAGTCGGTGGTTGAGGAGGGTGCCCTCTCGGCACCCGGCGGTAAAGTACTCAATGGCCTGAACCTCGTGCACCCCCTCGCAGGAGTTGCGGAGCTCGGCCCACCGCGTGAGGCAGTCGTGGGTCGACTCATTGGGTTCTTGGACGCACAGGGAGAGCTGGCGGGGCTTGGGAGGCCGCTTGTACGTGCTGGTGAAGTTGCGGACGAAGACTTCGGTGAAGTCCAGCCAGCTGTTGATGCTGTAGGGCTTGAGGCTGTTGACCCAGGTGCGCGCCGTGCCTTGCAGCATGGGGGGGACGTACTTCACGGCGACGCGCCGATTGCCGTTGGCTATGCTGACAGCAGTGGAGTAGTCGATGAGCCAATCTTCCGGCTTCACTGAGCCGTTGTACTTGGGCGTGTCTCTGGGGAGCGAGAACCCTTTGGGGAAAGGCTCGTCGCGGATGCGGGGGCCAAAGCATGGCGGGCCGACATCGTCTTCTTCTTCTAACGCCAAGGATCGAGCAAGGCGGTCGATCCGGTGGCGGGCGTCGTTCTCGCCGACTCCTTCTCGGCGGCCGAGTCGGTCGCCAAGAGTCGGGTTCGTGACGGGTGGCGGAGTGAGGCGTCTCTCTCTTCGAGGCGGGGGAGGAGGCAGGTTTCCTTGGCGCTCCACCGCTCGAGGGCGGCCTTCCGCATCGCGCTCGATGGTGATACGAGTCCGGCTGCGGCTAGCAGCCGGCTCCTTGTTTTTCTTCAAGCGGGCGCCGCTCACAGTCGGCGAGCGGGACGTCGCGGCGTGCTCTCGGCGCAGGGGATGACTATCAGCGCGGGCGCCGGCTTCATGCCGTTCTGCAGCTGCGTCGATCAGCTGCTGGATCCGTCTTGTCATGTAGGGGAGCTCGTCGGCTCCCAGCCCGTTTAGCTCTTCGGCGGCCGCCTGAGCGGCTCACAGATTCCCGAGCGGGGTGGCGTAGACGGGGCGATCTGCCCCCAGCATGCTGGAAATAGCCGCGCCGCGCTTCTGGACGAAGCCGGCTCGGCTCGGTCCGCTAGGCGGCGGCGTACCGAAGGCAGCACGGTGGACTTCGCGCTGGTGGGCCTCGGTGAGGCGTCTCATGGAGGCTATCTTCTGGCCCTCCGTGATGAGGGTGAGGCGACGTGCCTCCAGGGTCTCGGCGTCGGCGTCGGCCGGGATGGGGACGGAGAGGTCGTGCATCGCCGCTTGCAGGGCGTCATGGGCGTTCTCGCCCGAGTTGGCGACGTGGCTGATGACCAACACTTCGATGATAGCGCTGCTGCCACTGTCAGCTCGAGGGAGAGGATCGTCGAAGACCACCACGTCGGAGGGGTAGGCGTCGAGCGATGCCGTGTCGGAGTCGACGAGCATCGGGTCGGTGGAGCCTACCGACTCCACATCTGCAGCAGGCTCGCTAGAGACGTGAAGCTGGTCGAGGAGGCTGACGAGGCGGCTCTCGGGGTAGTCCGTGCCTGCGTCGGACGCAGGCTCGTCGGAGATGCGAGTCTCGCCGAGAAGATCGGCGAGGCAGCTCGCCGCGCAGGCCTCGTCGACGCCTTGCAGCGCGCCGAGGCAATCGCCATCGGGCATAGCAGGTTGGCTGCGCTCGCGGGGGAGGAAGACGGTTCCCGTCCAGAACAGGTCTCCGGACGACGGTGCACCTGGCCCCACGGTGGGCACCAAATGTCGGGTGGTAGGTGCGACATATGCCAACGGGTGGCTTATCATAGTGGGTGCCAGTAAGACGTCGCCGGTGCCTGTAAACGGGATGAGGCGAAGACATGCACGCCGGCGAATCTTACCCAGGTTCGGGGCTCTCCGAGGAGATAACACCCCTAGTCCTGCTCTGTGGGGTCTCCGCATGATCACTAGATCGGAAAGGGTAGCTACAAATGCTCCTAGAGCTGTTGGGTTCAAGGGAGAAGAAGAACAAGGCTAGCTCTTGCTTCCCTCTCTCTATGGTGTGTGTATAACTCTAAGAAGCCAACCCTTTGCATGGGTGCCCCGGGGGGTTTATATAGGCCTACCCCCGGGGGTACAATTGTAATCCGGCTGGGCGCTGGTCCCAGCCGTCAGTGTCTGCGCTCGCCGGCTTCTCTGCCGTTCGTTGGGGCCCGCCGACTGGTGGGTCCCGCCGGCTGCCGGCCTCTTGGTCGACAGGCCGGCCCCACCGCCTAGGGGTCTTGTCGGCGGCTGCTTACTGTAGCCTCATCCTTGATGACGAGGGCTTTGTCGAGGTAAGCGTGGCTACAGTGTGCCGCCTCGAGGGCTCTCACTGTAGCCTTACCTCGTCTTGTCTCCTTAATGTGGCACATGCTTCGAGGAAGGGGGTAGCCGGCTTCTGGGGGGCCGGCTAGGCCCTTGGCCGACTAGGGGAGGCTGGGCCGCCTTCGCGCCTCTCTCTGGCTAAAGGGGAGCGCCGCCCGTGGGCCATAGTGGCGTCTGTCGTGGGTGACGTTGAGGCCAGCATGGCTACAGTGCCGAGCCGGACGGGAGATGGCCGTCCCGTACGGCGTCCCGTGGCCATGCCTGCCTCGGGCTTCGGGGGTAGTGGGCCGCACTGTGGCCACACCCCGTCTTGTCACCGTTATGTGGGTGTAGTCTTGGTGGGTGCGGTCTTGGCCGGCTTCTTGGAGTCGGCGCTCTTCATGGCCGGCTCTGGGGAGTCGGCATCTTCTATGGCCGGCTTCCTGGAGTCGGCCATCCCGTGGTCATCTTTGGGGGAGGTTGCTGAGGCTGGGTCGCCTTCTGAGAGTCGGCTTCAGAAGTAGCCGGCCCGGGAAGGCGGCCCAATGCTTGAAATGCTTGAAGGCCCAAAGGCCTGATAATTTTTGGAATAGCCAGGGGCAGTCGGTTAGGCTACCCGTGGCTATTTACTCCGGCATATGTTCAATTAAAATATTTCGCTACGTGTATAATGCATGCAACCTGCTACTCAAATGAACGGTTTAGTGCATTCCAAACGTATATACTAGCGCTTCAATATGAACTAAATTTGAATTCGTTTCTCTATTTGAATAAGATCGACAATAATGATTGTTGTGAAGTCAAACCATTTGAATTCGTTTCTCTATTTTAATAAGATCTACAATCATCATTATTGTCAAGTTAAACCATCGTTTGTGTATTATCTTCACAACACACCACATGATTACTCTCGGGTTAGATATGAACTATGTGTACTATATGAACTCGAACTCAATTTTTTGAATCCACTTTATGTTGTTTTCAAATCACAGTACATTTCAAGCTCTAGCTAGATCTTCATAATCTAAACCATGTCTCATGTGTATAATGTGTTTATCACATAATGTATGGTGCCCCGCCCCCTACGCCTACAAGTATTTAGATGTGAGTTGCAAATGCCACACATTACCACAAATTCAAATAAAATGTGAGATTGTTCGATATATAGTATTGTTTAGATTGTTTGATCTTTAGTTGTAAGCTGCAAACGCCACACATTATCACAAATTCAAATAAAATGTGAGATTGTTCGATGTATAGTATGATTTAGATTGTTCGACATTTAGCTGTGAGTTGCAAACGCCATACATTATCACATTATGGTATAACATGTGCAAAACCAGAGCACGCGTATCACCGCTATATTCATGCATGCCTATGTTTATAACACTATGATCTCCTATTCAAATATATGAATCCACTTTCATGTCAAATTATGATCTTTGTTTGTCTCTTACACCCACACAATCCTCTAACCTTTGTAGCTAGCACTAACTTACTCTCGTGCACGCACACGCCCTCCTCGCCCTCCCCCTCCCTCAGCATTCTATCCATCGCGCACATTCATTTTTTTCTTTAGGTCGTTCTCCCATAGTCTCCACAACTCCTTTCCGACACACACTGATCGATAAACCTCTCCAGTGATGTCTGCCTACAACATACACATGCACCTTCCATCTCCTCCTTCCTGTGTCCATGCCTCGTGTCTCTCATACGGTCCCACACACGTGTAAACTCTCGCCCCTCTTTTCATCGATCTCACAACAACACACTCCTCCCCCCCATGTAGCTAGTAGCTCGGCCTCTCGCACCACCTCCTAGCTCCATTCTCTCTATCTATCCGTCTCGCTGGGCCTTATTTGCCTCTAACAAATGGATGTACACCGACCGATCTCCCGCTATACATATAGCTAGCTAGGTCCTTATAACTCTTTTTTCCCCACGCATCGATCGGTCTACCTCATTAGTTATGTCTCTCCCTTCATCCGACAAACAAAAATTGATCTACCGATCTACTTAGTTTTCTTACCAAACACATGGTTCCCCTTCATCATCCATGCATGCGTCCCGACAGATCTATCACGCACAGGCACACACAGAAACACATCACCACTCTTATTGATAATATTGCAGTTGTACCCTCAGTTTGTCTAGTAGACCTCTCCCACCATCTTTGAGAAGCAACTCCATCACCCATCCAGCACTCTTCCCCTCTCCCTCTCTCTCCTCTCTCTCTATCCCAACCTATTTCCCGTCCTTCAGTTATGTATGGATGTCGACCGCTCTCCCTCAGGACATAGCTGGGTCTCTCCTTCTCAACACATATACGAGTCGTTCTACCTCTCTACTTAGGCCTCTGCCTCCCCCTCCACCCCACCCCCCCCCACACACACCGATACATCGAGTGCTCTAGTCATGTCTCCCCGCCACACACAAACATGCCCTGTGCCCTCTGACATTCCGGTAGGTCAGTTACCCTATATCTTTGACTTGCACACACACAATTTCGATGGCTCTCTTATCGATCTCGCACCCACCCACTTGATCCTCTCTTCGACTCTATCGATATCTATGACCCCACCCTCTCTTCTCGTGGATCGTCCCCTTTATATAGATATGGATAGGCCTCTATTTCACACACATTGCATGCAAAATTTTGTTTGAGATGTCATTGACACATATTCCCACAAATACATTCACGAAATCAGCCCCCCCCCAAACAAAAAACACTCATGAATGCACACGCCATCTGTCTAGGTTTGTATCTCTCTCTCACACACCCACATAGGAGGGGGACGTGCACGAAGAGAAGAGTTGCACGCACGGCACATGTACTCCCGTCTCTTTCCCAACCACACCCGCGCGGGTACACGGTGGAGCTCATTTCTGTATGAAAAAGCAGCCCACAAGGTAATTTGACACGTGTACTGGTTGTCCACTTGATGGAGGATCGTCTACCATGGGTGGAAAAACAAATTGTGGCTTGACGCGTTATGTTAAAAAAGAGGCAAACCATGTGGGGCCTACCTTAGAGGCAATGTTATATACACTCGATATGCTCTGTACGTATTACTTTTGATGTGTCCCGTCAACTCGCAGAATGAGGAGAAGCTTGCTTACTACGCCGTCTCCCCTGCCCACGGGCGCGGTGGCTCGCAGGACGAGATGAAGCTTGCTTACTACTACTCATTGTATATTGGTTTATTGGTCCCCATTGAATATTGTGTCAAATTTTGACTATAGATTGAACTAACAAAACGTTCGTGCATGTTACCAAAAATTATATCATTGAAAACTATGTTGAAATACGAATCCAACGATATAATTTTTGTTGACATGCATTAACATTTTGTTAGCTAAATATTTGGTAAAAATTTGGCACGAACTACAAAGGTGACCTATAAACCAGGATGGTGGTAGTAGTACTACGCCTTACGTCCGCTCCCTCGCCCACGCGCGCGGTGGCTCGCAGGACGAGGAGAAAATTTTACTACTCCCTCAGTTTACTCCTCGTGCCTACCTTTGTTAGAGAGATTATCATATTGTTTGGAATATATGTCCTTTAATAGATTTCAATATGAACTACTAGTACATACTCCAAACACTGATGTATATAGACGTATTTTAGAGTGTAGATTCACTCATTTTGCTCCGTATGTAGTCCATATTGAAACGGACGTAATAGTACGCACTCTCCCTTGCCCCTTGACCCTCCCCCACATGGTGGACGTGCAGCAATTCATTCGGTCTCATATAGCCAGAACGATATATACTGCAGTACTATTATTGCTCGACTTCTCGAAGAGGCGAAGAGCCAATCGCAAGGTTAATATTTTGGAGATGCCAAGCGCAAGGTTTATAGGAGAACGAGTAGTAGGTGCCGCGTCATTTATAAATAAAGTTTTTTTTCTTCAGTGGCACATACGCAATATAAATAGGTTCATATGGAGAGAAAAGGAAACCGCTCCATTATATACATAGGCAGGACGAGCCTACACGGTTGCTTGCTGGGGTTGCTCTCTTCACACTCTCTCGCACAAAACTACTATGGCCACATCTCTAACATCCCGGCGGATCACGTCCGCCGGGGGAAGGGGTGGATGCTTAGTGTAGATGCGGTCACCATCGCTGACGGTGAAAACCCACTATCGGCACGTCCCGATCAGGGGTCCCCGCCATTCTCTCTCACAAAGACGGTGAGGTTGCCTTTGTCCCTTGCTCACTGCCGCGACGTGGGCAGTTGCCGCCTCCTGCTGCCCTCCTCTAGGTTGAGCTACGTCCCGACATCCCTCAGGTACAACTCCCTTTACAGCCGGCTTGCACCACTGCTCCAGCTGCCCACATCACTCCATGTGGATATTTCTCTACTTCTTTGCCCCGGACATACCTCTACTGGCTTCTATGTACTGTATTTGTCATGAATTTATGTCTCATCAACTAGTCCCAGTAATGTTATTGTAATCACGCTTCTTCAATTTCTTTGCCACAGGGATGCTCATCTCGATTTTGGTGAAACTGCACAAAATGATCTGATGGTCAAAGGGTTGCAAACTTCATTTCTTCGAAAGCTCCAACGTTGCCAGCAAATTAAATCCTGGTTAGGGTTTACGGTTCTAGGGCTCGGGACTGCATGGATCTTTTTTTCTTTAGTTGTCTCTATTCCAAAATAAGTATCAAATTTCGTAGTAGTACAACTTTGTACTAAAGTTTGCATAAAGTTGAGACACTTATTTTGGAACGGAGGGAGTACATATTGGCTACGATCTGTCAATCATTGAGATGCAATAGCATGCATGTTAGTCTCCTTTGTATTTGATGAAATGTTGCAACAGGCAACCTTGGACGCACGATACATGAAACAGAAGCTGGAAGCTTCATAGCTTTGTACAAATTTATCTCGCTGATAAATTACAGTACGTCCTATACTAGTAGTACTATGTAAAGAGTTAGGTGTCCGTAAAATATGGTGATAATGTGAGGTGGGCCATGTAATCACTGAGCCTACGTGTTTTCACTGCTCTCGCACTCCTCCGCTTTAAGAATGGAGAAAATTGTAATCTAGTAGTACCTCCTTTCACCGAAAGCGTGGGACATCCAGCAGTCCTACCACCTCAGTAATAATGACCAATGAGCCGTCAAATCACATAGACCCAACAGTAAGTTGGACGGACGAAGCAACCATCACTCTTGAATCCGCTTCTCTCTTCAACGCAGGCGCTAGTGAGAGGTTGATACGTCTCCAACGTATCTATAATTTTTGATTGTTCCATGCTATTATATTATCTGTTTTGGATGTTTAATGGGATTTACTATGCACTTTTATATTATTTTTGGGACTAACTTATTAACCCAGAGCCCAGTGCCAGTTTCTGTTTTTCTCCTTGTTTCAGTGTTTCGCATAAAAGGAATATCAAACGGAGTCCAAACCGAATGAAACCTTTGGGAGAGTTATTTTTGGAACGGAAGCAATCCAGAAGACTTGGAGTGTACGTAAGGGAAGCAACAAGGAAGGAACGAGGCAGGGGGGCGCGCCCACCCCCTGGGCGAGCCCTCCACCCTCGTGGGCCCCTCGTGGCTTCCCTGACCGACTTCTTTCGCCTATATATGTCCATATACCCTAAAAACATCGGGGAACAAAATAGATCGGGAGTTTCGCCGCCGCAAGCCACTGTAGCCACCAAAAACCAATCGGGACCCTATTCCGGCAACCTGCCGGAGGGGGGACCCCTCACCTATCGCCATCTTCATCATCCCGGCGCTCTCCATGGTGAGGAGGGAGTAATTCAGCCTCGGGGCTGAGGGTATGTACCAGTAGCTATGTGTTTGATCTCTCTCTCTCTCTCTCTCTCGTGTTCTTGATTCGGCACGATCTTGATGTATCGCGAGCTTTGCTATTATAGTTGGATCTTATGATGTTTCTCCCCCAATACTCTCTTGTAATGGATTGAGGTTTCCCTTTGAAGTTACCTTATCAGATTGAGTCTTTAAGGATTTGAGAACACTTGATGTATGTCTTGCATGTGCTTATCTGTGGTGACAATGGGATATTCACGTGATCCACTTGATGTATGTTTTGGTGATCAACTTGCGGGTTTAGTGACCTTGTGAACTTATGCATAGGGGTTGGCACATGTTTTCGTCTTGACTCTCCCGTAGAAACTTTGGGGCACTCTTTGAAGTACTTTGTGTTGGTTGAATAGATGAATCTGAGATTGTGTCATGCATATCGTATAATCATACCCACGGATACTTGAGGTGACATTGGAGTATCTAGGTGACATTAGGGTTTTGTTTGATTTGTGTCTTAAGGTGTTATTCTAGTACAAACTCTATGATAGATCGAACGGAAAGAATAGCTTTATGTTATTTTACTACGGACTCTTGAATAGATCGATCAGAAAGGATAACTTTGAGGTGGTTTCGTACCCTACCATAATCTCTTCGTTTATTCTCCGCTATTAGTGTCTTTGGAGTGACTCTTTGTTGCATGTTGAGGGATAGTTATATGATCCAATTATGTTATTATTGTTGAGAGAACTTGCACCAGTGAAAGTATGAACCCTAGGCCGTGTTTCAATTCATTGCAATACCATTTACGCTCACTTTTACCATTAGTTACCTTGCTATTTTTATATTTTTAGATTACAAAAACCTATATCTACCATCCATATTGCACTTGTATCACCATCTCTTCGCCGAACTAGTGCACCTATACAATTTACCATTGTATTGGGTGTGTTGGGGACACAAGAGACTCTTTGTTATTTGGTTGCAAGGTTGTTTGAGAGAGACCATCTTCATCCTACGCCTCCCACGGATTGATAAACCTTAGATCATCCACTTGAGGGAAATTTGCTACTGTCCTACAAACCTCTGCACTTGGAGGCCCAACAACGTCTACAAGAAGAAGTTTGTGTAGTAGACATCAAGCTCTTTTCTGGCGCCGTTGCCGGGGAGGCTAGGTAAGCGGCACTCACACCCCGTCAACTAAGCTCTTTTCTGGCGCCGTTGCCGGGGAGGTGAGTGCTTGAAGGTATATCTTTAGATCTTGCAATCGAATATTTTTGTTTCTTGTTTTATCACTAGTTTAGTTTATAAAAAGTAAACTTCAAAAAAATGGAATTGAGTTTGCCTCATACGCTTCAACTTTTTAATATCTTTCGTGAGTATGATGGAAAGGAAAATTGTGCCAAAGTGTTAGAAGAAGAATGCATTAAAATGTTTGGCACTAAATCTTTGAATGATGAGCATGATTGCAATGTGGTTAGTATGAACTCCTTGTATATCCATGGTACTAATGATGATTGCACTAGTCATGATGAAAATATCTCTTATAAGCATGTCGATTTTGGTGGAGTGCATAGATTTTGCAAATACATACCAAAAAGGGAAGATAGATTTTGTAAGAGGCACAAGTACTTAGAAACTAAATGGTTTCAAGAAAGGCTAAATGTTAGTGCTGAAAATTTAAAATATCTTAGCCATACTTGTGAACTTTGCAATGAACATGGTCATTTAAATATCAAATGCAAATTGTTTCATGATCGAATTGTGTCCAAAAATTGTGATGAATTGATTTTCCTTGCACATCATAGTGAACTTAGTTTGCTTTTGGGTTATGAAGAAATGAAACGTCAAACTAAGATTATTCCAGAATATAACCTCGAGAAATTCCTCGATATTGATCTAGAAGAAATTTATATGTATTGTGCAGTGAATTGCATTGAAAATCCTTATATTGCCAATTACATAAAGAAAAGAAAGCAAATAGAAGATGAAGAGAATACTAATGAAAGGGAAGAGACTTCCCAATATCCTCCTATTATTTCTTATGATGAATCAGGCAACGAGGAGGAGCTTTCTATTCAACCAATCTCATCAATAAGGAGCTCCAAAAAGAGGATTGAACCCACACATGATGTGAAGAAGAAAAAGAAAAGACGAAGGAGCAAAGGTAGAAAGGTATCCCTCCCAAATGATGTTGCTCCTATTACTCATCGTGATGATGATAATTGCTATACTATTGGTGCTATCCATACTATTAATGATGAGAGTGATTTTGCTTATGATATGAAAAGGCCCAAGCTTGGGGATGCTATGTTTGATGAAGATGATGTTTTTGAGAATATATTTGCTGAAATTAATGTTTGTCCCAAGCTTGGGGATGCTACGTTTAGTGAAGATGATATTTTTAGCCCCCCAAGTTTTGATATGCAAAGTTGTTATGATGATAGCATGCCTTCTACCTATGATGATTATATTGATGAAAGTGGATTTGGAGAGGTCATGACTTTATTTAGTGATGAGTCCACTATCTTGGAAGAGGTTTCAATCGATTATGATGAGAACTAAGTTGCTACTTATGATGATTATTGTGATGAAACTTATGCTATAAAAAGTAGTGATGATTATATTTATAAAACTTGTCATGATTATGATTACCCTTTTTCTTAACATTACTCTTTTAATGTGGAAACAATTTATAGTATTCAAGTCTCTTATGATACTCCCACTATTCCGAATGAGAAGAATTTTGCTTATGTGGAGAGTAGTAAAATTTCTATGCAAGTAGATCATGAAAATAATGCTTTATGTGATAGTTATATTGTTGAATTCATTCATGATGCTACTGAAAATTATTATGAGGGAGGAACATATGCTTGTAGGAGTTCAAATAATATCAAGTTTCCTCTCTATGTGCTTAAAGTTTTGAAGTTATGCTTCTTTTGCCTTCCTATGCTAGTTGATTATTGTTCCCATAAGTTGTTTGCTCACAAAATCCCTATGCATAGGAAGTGGGTTATACTTAAATGTTCTTGTCATATTCTTCATGATGCTCTCTTTATGTCTCAATTCCTATCTTTTATGTGAGCATCATTGAAATCATCATGCCTAACTAGGGGCATTAAACGTTAGCGCTTGTTGGGAGGTAACCTAATTTTATTTTAGTTTCTTGATTTTTGGTTCTGCTTAGTAATAAATAATATATCTAGCCTCTGGTTAGATGTGGTTTTATGTTTTAATTAGTGTTTGTGCCAAGTAGAACCTTTGGGAAGACTTGGGTGAAGTCTTTATGATCTTGCTGTAAAAAACAGAAACTTTAGCGCTCACGAGATTAGCTAAAACTTTTTACTGGAGAGTGATATTTAGTTGATTATTTCTGCAGATGATTACTAGACAAATTCCTCAGGTCCACCAATTTATTTTAGAATTTTTGGAGTTCCAGAAGTATACGTTTGATACAGATTACTACAGACTGTTCTGTTTTTGACAGATTCTGTTTTCTATGTGTTGTTTGCTTATTTTGATGAATCTATGGCTAGTAAAATAGTTTATAAACCATAGATAAGTTGGAATACAGTAGGTTTAACACCAATATGAATTTAGAATGATTTCACAACAGTACCTAAGTGGTGATTTATTTTCTTATACTAACGGAGCTTACAAGTTTTCTGTTAAGTTTTGTGTTGTGAAGTTTTCAAGTTTTGGGTAAAGATTCGATGGACTATGGAATAAGGAGTAGCAAGAGCCTAAGCTTGGGGATGCCCAAGGCACGCCAAGGCAATATTCAAGGACAACCAAGAGCCTAAGCTTGGGGATGCACCGGAAGGCATCCCCTCTTTCGTCTTCGTTCATCGGTAACTTTACTTGGAGCTATATTTTTATTCACCACATGATATGTGTTTTGCTTGGAGCGTCATTTTATTTTATTTTGTGTTGCTTGCTGTTTGAATAAAATATCAAGATCTGAAATTATTAAATGGGAGAGTCTTCACTTAGCTAAATAATTATTCAACTACTCATTGATCTTCACTTATATCTTTCGGAGTAGTTTGTCATTTGCTCTAGTGCTTCACTTATATCTTTTTAGAGCACGGCGGTTGATTTATTTTGAAGAAATAGATGAACTCTCATGCTTCACTTATATTATTTTGAGAGTCTTAAACAGCATGGTAATTTGCTTTGGTTATGAATTTAGTCCTAATATGATGGGCATCCAAGATGGGTATAATAAAAACTTTCATATAAAGTGCATTGAATACTATGAGAAGTTTGATTCTTTATGATTGTTTTGAGATATGAAGATGGTGATATTAGAGTCATGCTAGTGGAGTAGTTGTGAATTTGAGAGATACTTGTGTTAAAGTTTGTGATTCCCATAGCATGCACGTATGGTGAACCGTTATGTGATGAAGTCGGAGCATGATTTATTTATTGATTGTCTTCCTTATGAGTGGTGGTCGGGGACGAGCGATGGTCTTTTCCTACCAATCTATCCCCCGAGGAGCATGCGCGTAGTACTTTGTTTCGATAACAAATAGATTTTTGCAATAAGTATGTGAGTTCTTTATGACTAATGTTGAGTCCATGGATTATACGCACTCTCACTCTTCCACCATTGCTAGCCTCTCTAATACCGCGCACCTTTCGCCGGTATCATACACCCACAATATACTTTCCTCAAAACAGCCACCATACCTACCTATCATGGCATTTCCATAGCCATTCCGAGATATATTGCCATGCAACTTTCCACCGTTCCTTTTATTATGACACGCTTCATCATTGTCATATTGCTTTGCATGATCATGTAGTTGACATCGTATGTCATGAGTCATTGCATATCCCGGTACCCCGCCGGAGGCATTCATATAGAGTCATATTTTGTTCTAAGAATCGAGTTGTAATTCTTGAGTTGTAAGTAAATAAAAGTGTGATGATCATCATTATTAGAGCATTGTCCCAGTGAGGAATGGATGATGGAGACTATGATTCCCCCACAAGTCGGGATGAGACTCCAGACTAAAAAAAGGGGGGCCAAAAAAGAAGAAGAGAAAAGGCCAAATAAAAAATGAGAGAAAAAGAGAGAAGGGACAATGCTAGTATCCTTTTACCACACTTGTGCTTCAAAGTAGCACCATGATCTTCATGATAGAGAGTCTCCTATGTTGTCACTTTCATATACTAGTGGGAATCTTTCATTATAGAACTTGGCTTGCATATTCCAATGATGGGCTTCCTCAAAATGCCCTAGGTCTTCGTGAGCGAGCAAGTTGTATGCACACCCACTTAGTTTCTTTTTGAGCTTTCATATACTTATAGCTCTAGTGCATCCGTTGCATGGCAATCCCTACTCACTCACATCGATATCTATTGTTGGGCATCTCCCTAGCCCGTTGATACGCCTAGTTGATGTGAGACTGTCTTCTCCTTTTTGTCTTGTCCACAACCACCATTCTATTCCACCTATAGTGCTATATCCATGGCTCACGCTCATGTATTGCGTGAAGATTGAAAAAGTTTGAGAACATTAAAAGTACGTAACAATTCCTTGGCTTGTCATCGGGGTTGTGCATGATTTAAATATTTTGTGTGATGAAGATAGAGCATAGCCAGACTATATGATTTTGTAGGGATAACTTTCTTTCGCCATGTTATTTTGAGAAGACATGATTGCTTTGTTAGTATGCTTGAAGTATTATTGTTTTCATGTCAATATTAAACTTTTATCTTGAATCTTTCGGATCTGAACATTCATGCCACAATAAAGAGAATTACATGGATAAGTATGTTAGGTAGCATTCCACATCAAAAATTCTGTTTTTATCATTTACCTACTCGAGGACGAGCAGGAATTAAGCTTGGGGATGCTGATACGTCTCCAACGTATCTATAATTTTTGATTGTTCCATGCTATTATATTATCTGTTTTGGATGTTTAATGGGCTTTACTATGCACTTTTATATTTTTTTGGGACTAACTTATTAACCCAGAGCCCAGTGCCAATTTCTGTTTTTCTCCATGTTTCAGTGTTTCGCAGAAAAGGAATATCAAACGGAGTCCAAACGGAATGAAACCTTCGGGAGAGTTATTTTTGGAACGGAAGCAATCCAGAAGACTTGGAGTGTACGTAAGGGAAGCAACGAGGAAGGAACGAGGCAGAGGGGCGCGCCCACCCCCCTGAGCGCGCCCTCCACCCTCGTGGGCCCCTCGTGGCTTCCCTGACCGACTTCTTTCGCCTATATATGTCCATATACCCTAAAAACATCGGGGAACAGAATAGATCGGGAGTTCCACTGCCGCAAGCCTCTGTAGCCACCAAAAACCAATCCGGACCCTATTCCGGCACCCTGCCGGAGGGGGGACCGCTCACCTGTGGCCATCTTCATCATCCCGGCGCTCTCCATGATGAGGAGGGAGTAGTTCACCCTCGGGGCTGAGGGTATGTACCAGTAGCTATGTGTTTGATCTCTCTCTCTCTCGTGTGCTTGATTCGGCACGATCTTGATGTATCGCGAGCTTTGCTATTATAGTTGGATCTTATGATTATTCTCCCCCTCTACTCTCTTATAATGGATTGAGTTTTCCCTTTGAAGTTATCTTATCGGAGTGAGTCTTTAAGGATTTGAGAACACTTGATGTATGTCTTGCATGTGCTTATCTGTGGTGACAATGGGATATTCACGTGATCTACTTGATGTATGTTTTGGTGATCAACTTGCGGGTTCAGTGACCTTGTGAACTTATGCATAGGGGTTGGCACACGTTTTTGTCTTGACTCTCTGGTAGAAACTTTGGGGCACTCTTTGAAGTACTTTGTGTTGGTTGAATAGATGAATCTGAGATTGTGTGATGCATATCGTATAATCATACCCACGGATACTTGAGGTGACATTGGAGTATCTAGGTGACATTAGGGTTTTGGTTGTTTGTGTCTTAAGGTGTTATTCTACTACGAACTCTATGATAGATCGAACACAAAGAATAGCTTTATGTTATTTTATTACGGACTCTTGAATAGATCGATCAGAAAGGATAACTTTGAGGTGGTTTCGTACCCTACCATAATCTCTTTGTTTGTTCTCCGCTATTAGTGTCTTTGGAGTGACTCTTTGTTGCATGTTGAGGGATACTTATATGATCCAATTATGTTATTATTGTTGAGAGAACTTGCACTAGTGAAAGTATGAACCCTAGGCCTTGTTTCAATTCATTGCAATACCATTTACGCTCACTTTTATCATTAGTTACCTTGCTATTTTTATATTTTTAGATTACAAAAACCTATATCTACCATCCATATTGCACTTGTATCACCATCTCTTCGCCGAACTAGTGCACCTATACAATTTACCATTGTATTGGGTGTGTTGGGGACACAAGAGACTCTTTGTTATTTGGTTGCAGGGTTGTTTGAGAGAGACCATCTTCATCCTACACCTCCCACGGATTGATAAACCTTAGGTCATCCACTTGAGTGAAATTTGCTACTGTCCTACAAACCTCTGCACTTGGAGGCCCAACAACGTCTACAAGAAGAAGGTTGTGTAGTAGACATCAGAGGTCGCGTCCGCTCTGCCCGGGCATGAATGCGGCACCGATTCTTTGGAGCTGCGCTGACCATTTCGGGCGGGAAGCGCGCGCGGGCGATGGAGGGGCTTTGGGTGGGCCAGGCTGGTCAGGAGCGGGCGTGGCAGCGGTCCGCCTGTCCCGACCGGACGCCCGGAAGAGGATGCACTGACTCTCGCGGCTAAATCATACACTACACACCATCTCTCTATAGGAGTAGGTCGACGTGCCACTCTCTCTAACACACACATGCTGTTAAACATACACACACGCACACGCACACACAGGTTCATAGAATAGGAATATCGTGCGAGTTACTTAGGGAGCGTTTGGATCCTTAGCAAGAACAGTTTATAGCCTAGCCGAGCAAGGATAGGCGTTTGGAACTGTTAAAATATGTTAGCTTTTGTGGGCCAGCTAGCTTGGGTGGGCTAGAAAAACCTTGCTAGCTCAGGAGAGCCAGATCGGCTCGCTTCCAACGGCAAACTTCGCGTACTACCTCTGTCCTGGTTTATTGGTCACCATTGTATTTCGTGTCAAATTTTGACCATAGATTGAACTAACAAAATGTTCATGCATGTCACAAAAAATTATATCATTGACATGCATTAACATTTTGTTAGTTAAATCTTTGGTCAAAATTTGGCACAAACTACAAAGGGGACCTATAAACTAGGAAGAAGGTACTAGTAGTAACATAGACTAGGAAGGGGACCTATATGCATGTTACTAGTCCAAGTTACTCACCACTATGACTAGCCTAAGCAATGTAACCAAACGCTCATTTACTCTGCCTTGTTATCTCCTCCAGAAACCCAATGAATGGAGCGCAACTACGCGTTGATCAGTCAAGAAATCAAAGTCGGCTTGCATGCGAGTTAATACGTGGCCCTGCACGGTAGCTAATTGTTCGGATTAATTGTTGCGTTTAGAGACAGAAATCGGGGCTTTGATTGGAGGAAGAACCGGTCAAGTTTCTCCTTCTCCTCCAATCTGCTTGCACCTTGGTCCCGCTGCACCTTCTAACGTGACTTATTACACCTAGACGGAGGGAGTAGTACGTGATACGGTGGCACACTGACTTAGGTCGAATACAAGTGTCCAAAATTGTGTGCATGTTATAATAAGGATTCACTTAAAATAGTACGTGAGCGAACAGAGGGATCAATTGGACAGTGTTCACGAGCAGTAGCGAGATGTGTGAGGTAAGATACACCGCTAGCGCTTTTAATTTTTCTTATTAATTTGTTTGTTTCACCCTCTGACTGGTGGGACCCAACGTACTACGTGGAGAGAGGTAAGGTGACTAAGGCTGCATTATTTCTATACTACCAACACTGCTTTAAATCCCAAAAGACCTTACCACCAAAGCCACATGACACAATTATGATTTAAATCCCAATGACTCGCATGCAAAAAAAACACGACATGCTTGTCACACAAATGCAGGAATGTATAAAAGGTTATTTTCCTCTCGTTGAACATAATGGGAGGGTGGTGTAGCTGGTTAGCCTGTTCGCTCATCAAACATGAGGTCGCGGGTTGGATAACTACACTTGAGCATAATTTTGTTTTTGTTCGACTTCTTTCTTCCACCCAATGACAGGTAGGCCCCGCATGACAGAGAGAGAAAGTGATCTGGGGTGGTGCCAGGAGGATTCTTTGACTGGTCAAAATGGATGGATACAGAGCTATACGATCTCGTAGTGATCGTATAATCACGTCATCACGTATACGCTGCAGCCTCGGCGCTTGTTTTCTAGGGTTTGCACTCTTCACACTCTCTCTCCAGTATATATCAATACAAAAAAGACACATCCGTGACATTTTGGGCCGAACGAATTTTTTCTGTCATACTTATGACACTTCTATGACGATAATAGTGAAAAAACCCGGTATCATCATAGATGTGGTGGGGTCCTACTTCTATGACAAAAAATCATCACAGAAAATGGGCTTTTCTTCTTGGGCGGGCTGGAGACGCAGCTGCATGACATTCTTTGGGCCGTCCATGATGGAAAAAACCGTGGTAGAAGCGAGGGCGAGGAAAATATCGGGGAGTTCCCAGTTACGGTGGGTGGTCAGGGGCTGAGGGATGCGCGTTTCTCTCGTATGTACGCGCGTGTGTGCGAGGCGTTGGGCTCTAACTAAACCCGAGCGATTGCACAGCAGGCTACACGTTACTAAACCTGAGCGATCGATCGATCCCTTGCTGTTAACTGAACCCGAGTGATTCCTTCGCTACTGCTGCTAACTGAAGCTGATCGAACACTGCTGCCTCCTTCCCTGGATGAATAGTGAGCATTGTTGAGGGGGTTTGGATGAACAGTTCCTGGTGGGGGGTTGGATGAACAGGATCCCGTGGTAGTAGAGGCCGTTGCGGCTGGAGTAACAGTACCACGATCGATCGAGCCGGTGGATGAACAGGACCCCGTGGAGGGCTGGATGAACAGGACCCCGTGGAGGGCTGGTTGAACAGTAGCCGGTGGAGGGCTGGTTGAACAGTAGCCGGTGGAGGGCTGGATGAACAGTAGCCCATGGAGGGGGTTGAACAGGACCCCGTGGAGAGGGTTGGTTGAACAGTAGCCGGTGGAGGAGCGCGCGGTGGAGGCTGGATGAACAGGAGCCCATGGATGAACAGTCGCAGGTGGAGGCTGGAGGAGGTCGACGGTGGATGAACAGTAGCCCGTAGAGGCAGTCGACGGTAGTGATGAAGAGTATCCCGTGGAGTCCCGTTTTGTGGTACGCCACACCCCTCCCGATGAACAGGACCCCTGTTTCGACCGTAGTGCTCCAACACAAGTCCGTTTCCTCCGTTTTGCAGTACGCCACACCCCTCCCGATCAATAGGACCCCATTTCGACCGTAGGAGGTCCGTTTCCTCTGTTTTGCGGTACGCCAGACCCCTCCAGATGAACAGGATCCCGTTTCCACCGTGGCCGGTCGAACACAAGGTCGTGTCCTCCGTTCTGCGGTACACCAGGCCTCGTTTCCATCGCCTGTTCCGTCCAAGCCGGTTGGCGTCCGATGAACAGCACGCGTTAAGTTGCCTCCCGATGAACACGACGCATTCCGTTGCCTCACCATGAACACGACGACGATGCAGTTTCTCCGTTCCGACCCAGCCATGTACACGAGCCCTGGCCATACATATGCGTGACTAGGCGTTCGAGACCCCACCCGTATGTATGTACTTGGCTGTATTTTCTTTCTTGCACCCTGGCCGTTGTACGTACGTGTACATGCTACGTGCGCGCCTCTACTAACACACGTGCGCGCCTCTACATCGACCAGTATGTACGTACACGTTCGCAACCAGAATGACAAAGCTACGTATGCTTCGACCAGGTGGGTCCCGACAGTCACGCACTTCCTGGCGTGCGAAGATGTAGCTGGTGGGTCCCAGCAGTCAGGGGGGCGAATCATTTTTTTGCCCGTAATATGGACGCACTTCCTTGCGTGTGAAGATGTAGCTGGTGGGTCCCAGCAGTAAGGGGGAAACGTTTTTTTCATGAAATACGGTGGCCCGTCCGGTGGGTCCCTGCTGTCAGGTGGAGGAATAATTATTTTGCGCGTAATAAGGAGGCACTTCCTTGCTGCGGCCGTGGACCCAGCTATCAGCCTCTCCACGTACAGTACTCTTCCGACGGAAGTCATTCGTTGACCACATTGACCACGCCGCGCCGAGAGCACCAGGGCGGTGGATGACGGCGAGGCCTAGGAAGGGGATGACGCGGAGCCGGGGAAGACGCAGCAGTGGATGCCCACGCAGAGGGGAGTACGTGGGTTGACTACTTCGGCTGTGGTGTGAGGCTGCCGTCGCCGGAGAATAACAGGAGGTGTGCATGAGTATAGAGGGATGGCATGGCCAGCGGTGGCAGCACAGCCGGACACGGGAGGCAGGAGCAGGCGGCACGGCCGACACTTGTTTGGGCGGCTAGAGCAAGAAGACCAGAGGTTGAAGAAGCACTACGGCCGTTGGATGGACATCGTACAGTCATTGGAGCTAGAATCGTTCATATTGACTAAGTTGACAAAGCCCTCCGTCCCCGTCATCTTAGTAGGCCCACAAGTCAGCCTCCCACTATGTTGGGTCCCAGCTAGCAGGGGGTATTCATTTATTTGTGATTAATAACGAGGCACTTCCTTGCGTGCGAAGATATAGATGATGGGTCTGACCTGTCAGCGGGGGAACATTTTTTTCGCAAAATAGAGAGGCCCTTCCGGTGGGTCCCAGCAGTCAGGTGGAGGAATCATTATTTTGCGCGTAATAAGGAGGCATTTCCTTATGCGCGGCCGTGGACCCAGCTGTCAGCCTCTCCACATATAGTCCACTTCCGATGCATGCCGTTCGTTGACCATGTTGACCACGCCGCGCCGAGAGCACCAGGGCGGTGGACGACGGCGAGGCCTAGGAAGGGAACAACACATAGTCAGGGAAAACTCAGCAGTTGTTTCCCACGCGCAGGGGAGTGCGAGGGTTTACTGGTTCATCTATCGTCGCCGGAGAATAACAGCAGGTGTGGGTGAGTAGAGGGATGGCTAGGCCAGCGATGGGAGAACGATGGGGCGGTGAGGCCTGCGCGGCAGCATAGCCAGCCACGAGAGGAGGGAGCAGGCAGTCCCGCCGGCGCTTGTTTGAGCCGAGGCCGAGGACGACGGCGAGGCCTCAGACTGAACGAACAGGAGCCGTGGAAGATGCGCCGGTCCAGTCGCGGGTGGAGGGGAGTACGAGGGTTGACTGGTTCGGTTGCGGATGCGTGTTGGGGCTGACATCGCCGGAGAATAACAGGACGTGTGGGGGAATAAAGGGAGGGACTGGCCAACGTTGGAGGGTACGGTAGGGCAGCGGAGGCGCAGCCAGCCATGGGAGGCGGGAGGAGGCGGAGCTGACGGGGTGGTTTGGTTTGGGCGGCTGGAGGAAGAAGACCAGAGATAGAAGATACACGACAGATGTTGGATGTCAATCCAACGGCTGGCCAGCAGAAACGTTTGTTGACTAGCTAGTAAGTCGACACCACCTTGGATAGGCTATTTCCTCATGGGTCCCAAATGTCAGAATCCAAATCTGTCATGGTCATGCAGCCTTTCCTATGAAAATTTACAGCCCATTTGGTGTGCTAGTTCGAAATAAGTTTGTGGGTGCTGGTTGGGGCTAATCACTTGGCTTCTGTAATGCACAGTGAGCTCAAGCAGCCGGCGAGGGTGATGTTATTTCCCTTGGTTGGGATTTGTTACAATATTTCACTCTAAATTAAACGAATGGCAAGCCATTTTCCTTGTTTCAAAGAAAATATGGCAGTCACAGCCGAGTTGAAAAGGGCAAGAACATCTAACTCCAGCTTACAAACTGTACAAAAGCACGAGGGTTAATTCTTCATCAGGTTTAGACAAAACCCAGGTTGAAAAGGGCAACAACATCTAACTCCAGCACTGTTTTCGGCAGTCACAGTTAAATGGATCGGTCAGGTCCAATGAACATCCTGGGTCATAAAATTTACAGAATTATGACCACAATATGTTGTAAATAGAAGCTCGGCATGTTCAGAAGCTCTTTTCCCCACCTGAAACTCCTATTTTTGCTCTTCGACATACCCATCCGTCAGAACCATGCCGCTGATAAACTTAAGCCTGATGGACAATAGTAACGTCGCATTCAGCAGGAAGAATGTGACAAATCTAGTGTTTGCATGGTTGGCTACATATCGTTCTAGCGTTATTGTCTTCAATCGAATGTCATGAGAAGTGAGAAAATCCCGGTGCTTACGAATCCACCGATTGGTTATAATTTTCTTACACCGTCCTATTGCCTAAATAGACATGAAGATTGAAAACAGTTAAGGTCCAAAAAAAGAGTGTGGAAAGAGCAACAGCTGAATGGTTAATTCTAGTACACTATATGCGGGCTTCCAATGTGTGTGAAATTATCACCTTTATATACAACTTCTCCAGACATGGAAAGCATTGCAGCAAGCCAATAATCTTGTTCGGATCAAAACTATTCATTTGGATATATAAGATCTTGACAGAATCCGGCACCATTGATAGGCTATCCATGGAGAAACTCTTCATTGAGCATAGAACATAATATTAGTACAAAATGTGTACTCCGAGATGATATATAACTTATGCGCAGAATTTAAAATGCAGCTTATGGTTACAAGTATAGATGATAATATAAAGTACATGAAGAACTGTGGAGCCAAACACCATCTTGAAATGAGCACAAAGATCATGTATTACACCCAAGGTCTCCAGTTTAGGCGCACAGAGGACGGTTATTTGCGAAGGCGAATAACTAGAATCAACGATCAACCTTTGAAGTCAAGGGGCATCTTGGATGATGAGCTGCCTTCCGTCAAAATAAATTCCAATTCTTACAAGGTTAGGCGACTTTATTTGGAGACAACCGATTCTAACTGTGAAAACAAGCACCAAGCACTCCAGGGCAGGGCAACTGGAGTGGATGATGTTGTGCAATGAGGCCTCCGATATACGAACCCACACAAGTGAAAGTTTCTTGAGAAATGGGACTCGAAGGTTTAGTACAGATTGTCTGGTAGGCAGCACAACGCAAAGGTAGCGGTGTGGAGAGAGGAGGAAAACCGTGAGATGGACATCGGTGCTGAGGGCATAGGTAGATGGCGTTCGGTATCTGGTAGGTGATTTCCAGGGGAATAGCAGAACTCAAGCAGCTGTAGTTCTATGAACTCAGGGGATTTCAGCCAGGCGTCCACCGTGCAGGGCATGGTATGCTTGCTCAGGTAGCATGACGGGATGCAGAGGCTTTGAACGGAGCCCTGGTGGGAGGAGATGATGGCTCTGGGGATTTCAAAATCATTGAAGAGAGATGGCTGACGATAGTCGAGATTGAGGGGTACGGCGCGCCATAGGGGCGCCACGAAATTCAGAGGACTTGGGTGCGGCAGCAATCCTTGGTGGGGAGAAGCGAGATGATCTCCCCAAGGACGGTGTCCGGGAGATCGCTAATGCGGTCCACCCGAGATTCTACGGGTTCCTGGGATCCGGTGGGGGCGGGTTCGCCGCTTCTCCCCGCGCTGCCGGGTGCGGGATCTACAACAGGCGTCGCCGCTGGCGGGAGCCTCATCTTCTTGGTGCTGGGCTCAACCGACTCCATTTTCCTCGAGGGCGTTGTGTCACGCTCACGGATTTGAGCAGAGTAACGAATGACGAGCCTAGTTGTAGTGCGAGTGAAGAAGAAGGGGAGCTGAGGTTTTTCTGTAGTACTGAGGAAGAAGGGGAGCTGGGGTTTTCTGTATGAGTGAGGTGAGGAATTTGGGGGTACGAGTGGAGCGAGCTGACATGAGGTGGGTGGGAGTGAGGAGGAAGAAGAGCACCCAGGTTTTTTGGGGGGCGGTGTGTTGGTGTGGGTAGCGCCTCTCATTAAGTAAATATATGGGCTTTTGAATTGATTTTATTATTTACTAGGGTGGATGGGATGTTTTGTCTTGGGCCCAGAGAAACAATTACTACTAGTACAGTGGAGACACTCTACAGCTATCAGAAAAACAATTACTACTAGTACAGTGGATATACTACCGCTTCTGGCTCCTCCGGTCATCGAAACGTCTCCCTCTACTGAATGTCGTTTTACTTTTGTTCACCGACATGCGAGCCATGCCGCGCGTTGGCCCAAATGCCATCCACCAATTTAGAAGGCAGTATGCAGGCGGAGAGTCACCCCGGTCGTAGCGCGGCAGTAACGAGTCGTTGTATCACAAAACACCACCTCCCCGCAATCTAAGTTTGACGGACGAAGAAACCATCATTTCACCATTCGCTGAATCCCTTCTTCCTCACCGTCTTCAAGAAAGCCAACACTCGCATCTGCCACTGTTCTTCTCTCCCAACGAAGGGAAGGTAAGCGCATCCGTGATATTGGTATATTTTCGTTCAGAGAAAAAAAAGAACTTTTGCAAAGCAGTAACTGATCCTCACTCTCTTTTTTGTTTCATTGTCATTGTGATTGTGTTTTCCTTTTAGTGGTCTCCTAGTATTCGTCAGTTTCATGATGGACCAAGGAGAACCAGTCAAAGATCGGCCGATACTGGAGCAGACGTGGGAGGCTGGTCCCCACGAGACAGAGAGCTCCAAGAAGATGGAGGCAGCCACCGAGCCGACCCCAGATACGCTCACGGCCACTACTGAGATGGTCAACGCCCCGGTTGAGGTTACAGCCCCCTTGGCACTGCAGGAGCAGTTTTCCCCCTTCGAGGATGTGTCCCCCCCCCTCGCTGAGCTGCCCAAGGTGATTTTCTTCTTTGCCGATCTCGATTGTGGTTTTTCATCTAAGTATGTGATGATGAATAATGTAAAATTTTGTGGTTTAAATAACTTGTGTTTAAATAGTGGTTTAAATAACTTGTGTTTCTTATACTAGAAAGTAATTCAGAATTTGTTTCTGTTTCAATTAGAGCCTTGATGCAGACAAGGATTGTGTGGTTGTACATGTCACTCGCTATGAGGCAGATGACCTGAATATACGCACTGGGAAAATAGAGTTCTTAGTCTGTTGGATCCTGGAAGCCATTTGCACTTATACCGATGTCGAGTTGTATTCCAGCCTCACTGTTGTCAGGCGTGTTGTCCAGGGTGTACTAAAGCACAAGAAGTTCAAAGCTACTCCTTCGTTTGTGAGGCATACTGTTCTTGTCAAGCTTACGTAGGAAGATGACGTGGCATGCCTCCACAAACAAGTTTATGAGTGGCAAGTCCACAAGGTTATCTTCATGAAGGTTCATAGGATTGAGCTGCTGTCGGACGTCCTCGATGATGTTCATGGCAAGGTCCGTCTTGTGTCCAGCCCAAATTAGATGAGGCATGAAATAGTTGCCCCAGCTAGTGTTTAATACTAGTTTGGATTGTGTCTACTTATCCGAACCTTGCCTATTATCAAGCCCTCTAGGGCTAGTACTCTGTTTGAATCAGTCTATGGGAACTGCTGCTACTTTCATGTGCCCGTGAATCATGTGAGAACCATCATAATTGTTGCCGAAATAGATGCGTCCTCACTGGTTTTTCATGAATATGGCATGGTAAGACATAAGTTATCACGGTTTATCATACGAGCAGTGTGTGTTTGATGAACTAGAGTACTCATTCAAGAAATGTGCGCCGACGTATACATAAGTACTTGTAAACACTGTTGGTGCAACCCCACTTGTAAGCAGTTGTGCAAAACATGGCACATTGGCTCAGCTCGCTTGAACACTAGTCTATCGACCAGCTAACAATCAATAATCTGATGTCTGACATATAAGCAACTACGTATCTTGTTACAGTGGTTCATGCAGTTAACTGAGGCCACAATCTAAATTTCAAACGTTCACATGCTCCAGCGTTCCTGTGGAACACTCACATTAAACTCGGCTTCATAAAAAACTTGAAAAGCATAAGTTAAGAAATTTTATACATCTCAATGATTCATAGAACATAACAAACATATACTAGTTCACAGCAAAAGACAAAGTTGTGAGAAGGTTTACAAATCAGGAAAAAACAAGCAAGGCTTCTTTGAGCAAAGGGCTTCCCGGCAGGCTTAAATTTCCTGGAGTTCACTCTGGTTTTTTCTTGTTGCCACCATCCAGGGTTAGGTTCTCTCATGCCAGAATAACCAATTATAATTGTGTTCTCAACTGGAATGCTGAACTGAACCATGTAGTGTACTGACCAGCTGAAATTCTTGTGCATTCCACTAAATTTAAGCACCGCTATTTGCAGAAATTAGCAGACCACAATGCCTCTTGTTCGCGCACCAGTCCCAAAAACCTCTGTGCAGTCGTGCCAGCTAGTCCTCGGTCCATGGATGAACTAGAAGAAAGTGCATTCCGAACTAGGATGCAGTTGTTTTTGCTCGTCCCTGCACTGCAATCAGGAAGTAAAACATACGAATCAGCTTCTTTTAGATTGCGTTGGTCATTCTACCTAGTTAGAACCAATGTAGGAATACCTGGAACACTGGTGGTTAGAGGACGGCAGCTAGGAATAGCCATCTCATTTTGTGCAGTTGTACTAAAACTGAGGTGTGTACTTTTGATTGCGCAGATAGAAACGATATGGAGACAGACATCCCTATTTGCGCAAATATGAAATACGGTTATTTAAACAGTGACAGATATTTGCAGTGGTGTATGATTAACAGCAGCATCTATTGTGTTATAATTGGCACTAAATTGACAGTATGAAAGTGCCCTTAAGTAAGTAGCATCACATCGCATCAACACTGCCACTAGATTAACATGCAGAACAATAGCATTAGTATTACTGTCATGAGAGTAGCACATGGTCAGTAAATGTGCAATCAAATTTGTGCAGTTCCACTGGGATGAAGCAATGTTAGCGGTGTGAGATTTAAGTGTCACTGCAAAAACACAATTCATGGGAAATAAAGCAAGATGGAAGCACTTCATAAAATGGTGGTGGCATTGCTTCAATTTATCGACGGCACTAGACCATTACTTATAGTGACATTATGTGGCATTGCTTAATGCTTCATGTGATTTTATATTAACGGTAGCGATATGGGCGTAGGGACAGCAGGGGCATAAAGTGGTGAGGCAGATGTGGTTGCCGAGAGCGGCAAACACTCAGGCAGCATGTCTGCATTTGTCCCATTTTTTATCTCCTCGGCGACATTTTCCTATGTGAGCACAGGAAATCTAGGCCTGCTCATTCTCATTTGCGTTGTCCCCCAACACCCGTCACTTTCTTTCCTTTTTCAACCAAGAGATAGGTCCACTTCCCCCCACCCTTCGCCATCCACCATGCTTTCTTCGCCTTTTCAACCAATAGACCGGTTGGGTAGCCAGTATCTACTACTTTCCCTCGTTTCCTCTTAGAAACAAGTGCTAGATTCATGCTACAGCTTTCCCAGTTTCTTCCCTGTTTGAACCAACTCTTAGATTCGACTGTATGAACTAGCTTTACCTCTAATAATAGTAAAAGTCTAGGTGGATTTGGAACAGCCGACGGAAGTAGAAAAAGATCCACACGCAGCCACGTGGGGAGCTGGGGTAGTAGAGCAAGGCAGGTTTTGAAGGAATATATACCTGAGGGTCGTCGGCATGTGGCAAAGACGGTGTCGGGAGGCCGCATCTTGGCCACAATACCACAGGGAGGAAGAAGGGGTCAGAGGCCCTCCCGAGCCGGCGCGGCCACCGATCGGGACGCGCGGGCAGCCGTTGGTCTCCTCCCTTGCCGCTGACGACAGCGTGAACGATGCACCTACACCCCTGCCCCGGTCGAGGTGGTCCGGCCAGATTTGTGACCAGACGTGAGCAGAGAGAGAGTGTGGCCACCTATGTCTTGCTTAGATCTGGAGAGCATGAGAGAGGGAAAGAGAGGAACCCTAGTAAAGAAAGCGCTAAGGCTCCTGCTTATATATATAGTGGAGTGAATTTGTTATACCAGCTTCAAAAAAATGCGCTCCTACACGTACCCGCGAGTGGGTGTGAGAGAACTAGTGCGTGCGTGCACCGCTTCTTTTCATGAGAGTACAATATACTATGCCCAAAGAACGTTCGCCACAAGAGTAATAGTATAAGTGTGTGACGTGTGAGCTAAAATAAAAGGTGCGCGGTGTCTTTTGTTTTTTAGAAGTTCTGAGGGTAGGGTGTGAAGAGCACATATGTGTGTGACGTCTACCTGCAGATAGACGGTGGGTGCGAGAGGACTCGGGAGAGTCATGACTCGTGAGGGTGCGTGTGTGCGCGAGAGAGAGGGGGCACGTATCAATGCAATGCATGTGTCCATAAATCATTATCCCACAAACGTTCGCCACAAGCCGTTTCCTGACGAACGCCGTAAGAACCGTTAGATCGGCATCCGACGGTGTCAGTTTTGCCATGTCATTTAACAGAGCAGCCACTCCTCCTAAACACAAATCTTCCACATGAGTGTTAGCAAGTGCCGTATGCTCCTCCCTCCATTCCAAAATGCAGTCCATATAGCTTTATTGAAAATTCGAACCTCACAAACTTTTACCGTGTTTTTGTTTACCAAAATGCACATATAGAATACCCTCTATATCATTTCATTCATCTTCGAGAGGTAACTATAAAGATGGAGGAGGAGTCTACAAAGAAAGACCGCCATATCACCTGCAGCAATTTCAACCATCCTTTGGTGTGGAGGAATATCATAGGAACTCTATATGATATGATTTTTATAGGATTTTTTCCTTTAGAGCCAATTGGTTCATAGGAATAGATTCATATACTCCATATTTCAAAGGAAATAAACATGATATCATTTTTATAGCTTTAGAGCCACTTGGTTCATATGAATGGATTCCTATACTCCCATAATTTCAAAGGAAAATAAACATTAGCGTATATTTAGTAGAAAAGTTCCTATGATGTGAACCAAATGACATCTCTTTTCTAATCCCTCCTCATAGGAATTGAGATACATGTCATCTCTCGATTCAATAGAGAAGTTCCTATGATGTGAACCAAATGACATCTCATTTCCAATCCCTACTCATGGGAACTAAGATACATGTCATCTCTTTCCCTACAACTTCCATGTATACATCTTCTATTCCTAAATAGCTAGTACAACCCACTAGTAGCTTTTTTGCTAGACATGCAACTATGGCACAAGAACACGTCATGCATGCAAGTCATAAATCACATTGTTTTTTCTACTCTATGCATGCAAGAACCACATCATAAATTCGTGCATGTTACTAATAAGTTATTTCTTGCATTAAATTTTGCATTGACAATGTATGTGCTGGTCACGTGCACACATATGTAGTTCAAATTCACATTTTTGTTAGAAATGCCATTCTTTTAACTGCAATTCATTTTTTCTCTTTGTACTCCCTCCGTCTAGGTGTGTAAGTCATCTTCCAAAAACCAGATAATCCCAAAACACTTTGGCACGGTACATTAACTCCCTCCTCGTTTCTTGTTTCGTGACATGTCAACCAATAAGAGATGTGGGCCGTGCATGCTTTCCCAAAACATAAGCACTTCTCCTTTGTTCTAGAATCTTCCGTATCATAATTACCCAAACTTTTTTTTCTAAATGAATTACCATTATTTGTTTTTTACTTTATGCTTTACAATGCACAATCCCATGAATCTTAACCTTTTTATAAAACTAATTGATTTTGAATGAGATTAACTATAAGAACTAAATGAACATCTACATCATGCATATATGACTCAAAGCTTTACATGCTACAGTGTGTATTTATTCATAATTTGGTTTCCAAATCTCATGCGTTCAATGCGTGTACCTTACTAGTTTTGAGTAGAGTAGCAAATTTCACGCGACCGCGGTTATATCAAAATGCAGGGCCCATGCATCATTGGCTTTCGGTCGAACCTACGTCCACAATTTTTTGTACGTATATCTCCACTTGTCCCCGAACCCAAAATACTTCCTCGTTCCCGTAAAACCAAGAGGCCCACACATATTAAGGCATCGACTCGAAATCAATCCCCCTCCCGTTTACTACGACATGGCCCTGCACGCCGTAGTACTCCTACAAACCCTACCGCCGCAAGCATCATCGGTTTTCTTCAAGAGGACGAGGGAGAAGCGGATTTGTAGTGGAGACGCTTTCAAAAAAAGGATTTGTAGTGGAGGCCCCTACCTTAGGGTGCCCTAGGTAGCTGCCGCACGCATCATTGGTTTTCTCTTTTCTATATGCTCTTGCGCCCTAGAGTGAAATGATGGTTGCTTCGTCCATCCAGCTTAATGCGGGAAAGATGGGGCATTGTGATTTGACCCCTCATCGCTCATTTACTACTACTGCGGCGCTACGACCGGGGTGCCTCCAAGTCCAACCGCTGCTCCGAACTGTAATTTGGTGCATCGCACGTGGAACAAGACGGTGGATGAGCCACATGTCGGCTAAAGGGGTCCTGTTAAGTGTGTCTCCATATGGTGTGCAGACTGACCCTGCTTGAGTTGCTACGCCAACACGACAGGAGCAGCCTACCACTTGGTTTTGCTCCTCGGTGAATCCCGACTATATTGATCTAAAAAGATACGTACTGTACTACCCTCTCCGTCTCGGTTTATAGGGCGCGCACGTAGTTCTCGGTCATCCATTTGACTAACTAAATATGAGTTACTATGTCACAAAAAGTATATCATTCGATTCTTAAGCGGATGTAGTTTCTAAACATATACTGTTCATCACATATATAGCCAGTTAAATTCTCAACCTAGAACGACGTGCATGCCCTGTAAACCGATCTGGAGGAAGTAGTAAAAATGAGGTGATTTTACCAAGCGATGGGCGGGGGAGCATGGCCTGTCATGCGGTCCCACGTGTCATGATGTACCAAGGCGATGCGCGTGTCCCTCTTGAGGCAGAACAATGGCAGAAGCAATACTACGTGGTTTTCTTGAAGGAGATGATGGCGAAGCGAAGTGTGAAATAATGGTTGCTTCGTCCGTCTGGGAAGGTGTGGCATTGTGATTTGACGTCTCATTGCTCATTACTACTACTAGGGCGGTACGACTGGGGTGCGTCACCCTGCTGTTCTGCACTGTTAGTTGGTGCATGACTCGTCGACCCGGTTGCTATATGTCCCACATGTCGGCGAGAGGAAGTACAGAATTCATGAAAGCGAGCATCGACGGAGGAGTACAAGACACAGCTTGGTTTTTCCTGCTTCGCGCGATCCATCAATACAAACCCGGACTAAAAAAGGTGAGGGCGGGTCTTTGCCCACGCAGCAGGTAGGGGAGTTTGGCATAGACTGTTCGAGGCAATGAGGCAGGAAGGGAAACAAGCAAATAAAGGTTGAGAGACTTAGTTTTGGGGAAATCTGATTTTACGGAGTACGTACCCACTATGGAGGTAGTATACTACTTACTACTCCCTCCTTTCCGGTTTATAGGGCTCGTCTAAAAAAATTCGTTTTTCTGTTGTATAAGTCTCGATTCTACTAGTAGTAGTAGTACCATCACATGTTGGATTTTGAGGTGCGTTAAATCACCCGATGCAAGCATTGTCAAGAGAAAACTCACCAATGCATGTAGAAGTTCATGGAAATTTAGTGGTCATGCATGCATTCGTTCTAATTAATGCCTCGGTAAACATAACTTCTTGAGAAAAACGAGCGTACATTACTTGTGCAAACTACTAAATTAATTCCACCACTCACCGTCTACCTTGGTTGAAAAGATTTTGAAATTGAGCCATGAACTGGAAAGGAGGGAGTAGTAACATAGCCTAGGGTAGCTTGCTGCACCACGGACTCCAAGGAAATTGTTGTAGTAGTACTACTCCTATATACTACTCCAAGGAAATTGAGCCATAAACTGGAAAGGAGGGAGTACTACTAAAGGACATATATTCCAAACAATATGATAATCTCTCTAACCAAGGTAGGGACGAGGAGTAAACGGAGGGAGTAGTAAAATTTTCTCCTCGTCCTATGAGCCACCGCGCGCGTGGGCGAGGGAGCGGGCGTAAGGCTTAGTACTACTACCTCCGTCCTGGTTTATAGGTCACCTTTGTAGTTCATGCCAAATTTTTACCAAATATTTAGCAAACAAAATGTTAATGCATGTCAACAAAAATTATATCGTTGGATTCGTATTTCAACATAGTTGTCAATGATATAATTTTTGGTAACATGCACGAACGTTTTGTTAGTTCAATCTATAGTAAAAATTTGACACAATATACAATGGGGACAAATAAACGAATATACCATGAGTAGTAGTAAACAAGCTTCACCTCGTCCTGCGAGCCACCGCACCCGTGGGCGGGGGAGATGGCGTAGTAAGAGCAAGTACAATAGAGTTGAGTCAGCGGGCTATAAGGAATAAACTAGTATATTTCTGCTTAGTTGGAGGAAAGAGAAAAAGGGAGAGAAGGTAAGCGGGCTCTTCGTGAAGAGCCAGCTCTAGCACGTGTTCCTAGGAACTTTGTGAGAATGAAAGGTGGGCCACATAATAAAAAAGTAGTACACTCTTTTGATCTACTATTGTACATGTTGGCTATAAAATGGGTTGTAGAGGACATGGCACTGACTTATAGCCAGCAGCTGGCTATACTATTAACCATGCTCTAAGCAAGCTTCTCCTCATTCTGCGAGTTGACGGGACACATTAAAAGTAATACGTACAGAGCATCTCGAGTGTATAGAACCTTGCCTCTAAGGTAGGCCCCACATGGTTTGCCTCTTTTTTAACATAACGCGTCAAGTCGCAATTTGTTTGTTCACCCGTGGTAGACGATCCTCCATCAAGTGGACAACCAGTACATGTGTCAAATTACCACGTGGGCTGCATTTTCGTACAGAAATGAGCTCCACCGTGTACCCGCGCGGGTGTGGTTGGGAAAGATACGGGAGTACGTGCGCCGTGCGTGCACCTCTTCTCTTCGTGCACGTCCCCCACCTACGTGGGTGTGTGTGAGAGAGATACAAACCTAGACATAATGCGCCGTCCATCCCCATGCCTCCGCCCAGTCCGACCACCAGTCACCACCACGCCCCACTCCTCCTCACCTTTTCTCTCATCTTTCTCGAGACTAGAAATGTGCCCGTGCGTTGCAACGGATCCAAAGTAGAATAGTACTTGTTCACAAACTTGAAAGAAAACACTCTTGTTTTGATATACATATATACCACTAAAAATATATTATGTTTCACTCAAAATATATTTCTCAGGTTGTTTTGATGAGGCGAGGAGGGTTGTGGTTGCTTTCAAGATAATAAGGGGTTTTCTTCAAATTGGAGCAGAGAAGTGGGCTATTGTTGCAAAAATGCCACAACTTACCTCGCAGCCATTAGATGTAGATCTAATGGTCAGAAATGACGGATGGCAGACACACCATCATCACCAACTGAGTCTTTTATAGGAGTAGAGATATCATTTTTTCGATGAAATTCTCGAGATACCATTTTTCTGATAAAATTCTCGAGATATCATTAGTTTTTACACATGGGATTACTCCTGCATGGGTCAATCACAACAGGTGTTTTGTAAAAAAATGCATCTTGATATTCCCTGCAATGCACGGGCATCTTGCTAGTCCATGAAAACAACACATGGCAAAATTTCAGGGCAAACGAGGGATTTGAATCTGCTGGGAGGGGCTGTTTGGATTTTGCCCGGGGTAGCCAAAATATTGGCGACCCTTTTGTCCACCGGTGCCTTTGCCACCGATGAACGAGGAATGGCTCGGGTGCTCATGCATCCTCCAGCGCGCACGTTGGAGAGGAGCTCGCACGAGTTGTGCTTTTTTTGTCCCACCACGCCGCCCGAGCCGGTCGTGGACCGACCGGCGACCCGCATATTACGCCATCCAACCGTAGCCGCACACATTCTGACAGCAACTCAACCAACCGGACGAAATTCATGCAAACACGGCGATTTTATCATAAACAATGACGGAATTCATAAATACCGGATTTTCATACAAACATGACGTATTTCATTACATTCAAATCAACTAAGCGGTGCTAGTTCTGGACAGCGCAAGTATATAATACCTGGCCTAAATGGTCGCCCGCCGATCCATTTGTGTTCCTCATGTCCGGCAGCACGATCACCGGACTGCCGGGAGCCCCAGAGGTATATGCTTCAGCGCAAAGGACGGCTCGCTTCCCCACTACCGAAGCCGAATATGATGGTGGAGGGGGGCTTCTCCGCTTCCGTGGAGCCCATGCGGGGTCGACGAAGGTCCTCGCAACAAAACGATCCGGCAAGACACCTGGTGTGTACGCCGGTGTCGCCTCCGTGGTGGCCTTCATGGGACCCAAGCAGCGGCGGCCTCCCGTGTTCTACTTCTCCTCGATGATGGCGGCGGACGCGGAGGCGCTGGCCACCGACTCGTCGCTTTCCGCACACCCGGCTTCTGTCTCTGCTTGCATGGCGCGGCCACCGGCATGGGCGTCTCGGCCACAGAAACGGGAGACGCAGCGCAGACACGGGAGGCACGGTATGAGGCGGCGGCGTGGACGGCAGCGACGACGCCCATGCGCTGCTCCTTGTCGAGCTGGCCTGAAGCGGCGAGTTGCTGAACCGCGCGCCGGCTTATGGCGGCAACTGGCTCCGTCGGGCGAGGGGAGGGAGGTGGATCAACAAGCTGCATAGCTCGTATCCGGCGGGCTCGGCGGGCCACCCAGCTGGCTTGGATGCGGGATAACTACTCTTCATAAGCCATTGTAAGAGTGGACAAAATGGTGAAGGAGGAGATAGGGAGCGGCGGAGGGGTGAGATTCTTGGCCGGTGTTAGGCCTCGTTTAAATAGGAGATTAAATAGACGGCGGACGGGAGGAGCTCAGCCGGCGTTGCGTTTAATGCCAGCCCGGTCATGAACGGACGTGTGTCCAGAGTGGGTTTCTCGGCTTCCACACGGGTTTCATGGAGGCATTTGAATGCGGCAAGGAGGCGTGTTCAGCGGGCATGCATCAAGTGGTGCCCTCGACTCTGACGTACGACACCGCTCCGTTCTTCCACTGACATGTGGTCTCTTTGGGTACATGGCCTGCATGTCAGTGACCCAACGCAGGAAGCGCACGGTAGAGGAACTTTTGGTGGGCCAGGGCGGTCAGAAGCAGGCATTTCATAAACCGATGATTGCTCATTGAGTGTGACGTCATCTATTTCATCTAGATAAGCCTACTATATAATGTAAGAGAATTTTAAAATTTTCATATATACGTTGATAGCCCGTTCGATACGTTGTGATTCATAAAGACCGCTGCAAACATCAATGTTCTACTTATCACAGACAAGATTGATTAAACCTTGCAAAAAAAGATAAAATTATTAATACCCGTAACAATCCATGTCCTTAACAAAGGGTGCATGCACGTATAGGTTGAGCGTGTGTCTTGCATCGTGTGCGGTGTCGCCGGTGTGCATGCTGGCGTGCGAGTGTTGCGTGCGTGCATGTGTACGTTTCAGTGTTGCATGCATGTGTACATGTCAGTGTTGCACGCCTGCATGCGTGCGTGTGTTCGTTATGTGTACGTGTCAGTGTTGCACGCCTGCATGCGTGCGTGCGTTCGTGCGAGTGTTGCGTGCGTGCATGTGTATGTGTGGGGTGAGGCTACACGTCAGTCGACTGACTTTTTCATCTCTGGCCAGTAGATTATCCAGCCGTTGGATACGAAATCAAGGGCCTGCAGTTTATCTTCAACCTCCACCCCCTGAGCCGCCAGCCACCGCCGACCGAACCGCCGTCGTCCGCCGCCCGCGGCCGGCCCGCGCGGCCACGCCGCCCCGCCCGCCCCGAAACCACTCCCCACCGCTGGTCCGCCGCCGCCCCGGCCATCCCTCTAGGCCCCCCTGCGCCAAGCTTTTTCTCCGGCGATCCCCACGCCACCGCCCAATCACCGCCCCCCCACCACCGGCGACTGCCAACCAGCCGTCTCACGACTTCGAATCCCCACCGACCACTAATTTATTACCATTGTTGTCCTTAATATACGCGCTGACGGGTGGGCCCTATGGTAATGTGTGCTGCTGAATGTGGACCGTTTGACTGGTCAATTGATCGTGTCATCAACAAATTACGGAGTTGTATGGTGAGCCAGTGACCGTATGATCACCCTAAAATGTATTTTATTAACACAGTATAGACTCAAATTACCATTTATTTCTTTGATATACGCGCTGATAGGTGGGCCCCACGGTTACACGCCCCGATGGTGCAACACTAGTTGCGCCACGTGGAACGTTTGACTAGTCAATTGATTGTGTCATCAACAAAATATGGAGTTGTACGGGTGAACCAGTGACTGTATAATCACGACATGTATTTTTTAACACGGTACAGATGCAAGCGCTCATATATACGCGCAAGCACTCACCGCTATAAGCGCACACACGCAGACCCTACCCCTATGAGCACCTTCGAGAGAGTGAGCCAGCATATGATCTTGAGATTTTACGAAGTCACCATAGGTGCCTCGTACTCGAGTGGAACGTCTCCTCCCACTGAATGCATATCGCCGGAAAAATACTAAAATTAACCCAGGATAAAGGCGAGCACCAGGACTTTAACCCTGGTGGGCTCGAGAAACCACTGTCCTCCTAACCATCCAACTACAGGTTGGTTAGCACCACAAAATGTATGTGCTGACCGTGATGAGCTTATTCTGAAGTCCAGTGACTATATCGTGCTTTCGCTTCAAATACAATGACCGTAAGTGTCGTCAACAAAATACGGAGCACGCATCAAATACAATGTCTGTTAGTATCATCAACAAAATACAGAGACGTATGGTGAGCTAGATACCGTATGATCACCACGAGAATATATATGGTGACCGTAATGAGCATATTCTCAAGTCCACCGACCGTATAGTGCTTTCGCTTGAAATACAGTGACCGTCACGCGTGAATGTGTCATGGGCATACATACTTTTAGAGGGCCGAGAGATAGTTTGTGTGCGTACGTGAAACTGGTGTAGAAAGAGGGGGTGTCTGGTGGAGACAAGGAGAGATATGCCCTTCGTTTATCTTTCCCGTGACTAATATTTTAGGAGAAAATATAAACATTCACAATGCAGAACAAATATTTTTGGATGCACCATGCAATTAACTTTCATGTATTAGTGGCCGATTGCGTGTGTGGTGTGGTGGGCACATCATTTCTAGTTGGGGTGGGCACATCATTTCTAGTTGTGGTGGGTCAACAAGAGAACTCATGGGTCGGTTCCATCCTGCGCCACATAGGTTGGACCGAGACGCATTATATGAAGACCTATGTGGAGGACTCGGCGTACAACATGAAGCTACCAGAGTCGTGGAGGACTCTATCCCCACTGGTGATAAGCCGACTATATATGATTTGGAACCCTAGGCCCCGAGTATGTTATAGAAGCCTGGGGGCTAGTTCGTCGATAGTATACACACACACGCACAATGCCTGGTATTCACATGTACTTTGTACACACCCCTATCACTAATATACAGTACCAGGAGTAGGCTTTTTCCTCAACTGCAAGGGTCCGAACTTGGGTAAAACCTTGCCTCGTATTACCATCCAGCCTAACAGTTAGGGATATCCTACTGAATGATCTAATGGAATCATATCTGCCAACTACTAAGAGAGAGGTGTGTCTATGGGGGGATGTGTGCGAGAGAGGCCTAAAGATAATGTGCATGCGGGAGACACGTAGGCACATATATGTGCGTATAGAGGGCTAGTAGAGACCGTGCGTGCGTATATATGCATGTGAGAGAAATAGTGTTTTCCAACTGAGATTAGTGAAAAGAGTGGTACATAGTAGTCAGAAAGAGAGAGAGAGAGAGATACAGAGAGATACAGAGAGAGTGTGTGCGTGAGACACCCTGACACCCCGGGAGAGATTGTGAGCATGTGTGAAAGAGAAATGCCGATGTATATAAAGTGTGTGCACGTATGCGTTAGATAGAGAGATATATAGCACGTTTGTGAGAACGGGCCGAGGCATAGTGCATCGACGTGTAAAAGGCGGTTCTATGCATTAAATTAAAATATAAATGACATTATTATTTTAGGATGAGATCATGAATTTTGCAATTTGCGTATGAACGAAAATTGGTCTATCAGACACTCATACTCTGTTGAATTCTAGCATGTGCATGTGTTTATTTCATATTATCAATCCATAGAGTGAGAGCGGTTTCAAATACGGGCAATGCATTGCTTTTGCAATTCATATATAAACATTAATTAGTGCACTCCATGTTGTTAGTGTGAAGCACTTTATACATTTGTCACTTAAATGGATACATTCCAAATTGCTAGCTACGAAATAGAATACATGTTGAATTCAACATGAAGGGGGTTTCGAAGATTCGAATTCATAGGAAGTGCATTCATCTATTCATACGCATGTCTAACTATTTTTTTGCAACCAAGGAGATTATATGTGGAACCATGCATGAACTGAGGTAAGTTGCATATTTTTTTAATATATACTCATGTAGAATGTATATTCAAATGTACCCCATCCATTCAAAAATAATCGTAGTTTTAGGACTTTCAAGAGTAAAGATTTGTGAAGTTTGACAAATCCTGAAAGTTCAATTCAAGAGAACCGAAAACGTTAATGCTTCTGCTCCCAAATATTGAACGAAGCGCCAAATAAGCCTCTGGTCACCCGAAACCGTGCGAGACTAATGTTTGGTGATAGGAAATTACTATCCTGACTCTGGCACGTGTAGCCTATCGGCCCGATGTCCAAAGGTCTAAACCGGGGTAGGTTTGTAAATTCACCAACATGCCAGTCTCAACCGCCTCCTAGAAGCATTCATACGCCGTGGGCGCGTAAACACCCATGCGCTCGGCCGAAATCTATCCCGCCCACCATTTGGGACACCTGAGATTAATGTCCTACCCCCAACCCGCAATATGTCCGAAATTTTAGATGGGGGCAAAGTTTGTAACTTTCCCCAAATTTCAAACAAGCGCGTCCCAAACCGAAACATTGTTCACCCTTAGTTCCTCCCCTCCCTCCATTTCCCCATTCATACTCTGTGGGCGCCAAAACGCCTCTCCACCAGCCGCGAAACCCCAGCCTCCTTCATCCTCCACCCCATCCCGCCCAATCCACCACCGCCCTCCTCCATCACGCCGGAGCCGTGATACGTCTCCAACGTATCTATAATTTTGATTGTTCCATGCTATTATATATTCTGTTTTGGATGTTTAATGGGCTTTATTATACACTTTCATATTATTTTTGGGACTAACCTATTAACCCAAGGCCCAGTGCAAATTGCTGTTTTTTTGCCTATTTCAGTGTTTCGCAGAAAAGGAATATCAAACGGAGTCCAAACGGAATGAAACCTTTGGGAGAGTTAATTTTGGTACAAACGTGATCCAGAGGACTTGGAGTGGACGTCAAGAAACATACGAGGAGGCCACGAGGCAGGGGGCGCGCTACCCCCCTGGGCGCGCCCTCCACCCTCGTGGGCCCCTTGTGGCTCCACCGACCTACTTCTTCCTCCTATATATACCTACGTACCCCGAAACCATCGAGGAGGACAACGAAAACCTAATTCCACCGCCGCAACCTTCTGTACCCGTGAGATCCCATCTTGGGGCCTTTTCCGGCGCTCTGCCGGAGGGGGCATCGATCACGGAGGGCTTCAACATCAACACCTTAGCCTCTCCGATGATGTGTGAGTAGTTTACCACAGACCTTCGGGTCCATAGTTATTAGCTAGATGGCTTCTTCTCTCTCTTTGGATCTCAATACAAAGTTCTCCTCGATCTTCTTGGAGATCTATTTGATGTAACTCTTTTTGCGGTGTGTTTGTCGAGATCCGATGAATTGTGGGTTTATGATCAAGATTATCTATGAACAATATTTGAATCTTCTCTGAATTCTTTTATGTATGATTGGTTATCTTTTCAAGTCTCTTTGAATTATCAGTTTGGTCTGGCCTACTAGATTGATCTTTCTTGCAATGGGAGAAGTGCTTAGCTTTGGGTTCAATCATGTGGTGCTCGATCCCAGTGACAGTAGGGGAAACGACACGTATTGTATTGTTGCCATCAAGGATAAAAAGATGGGGTTTATATCATATTGCATGAGTTTATCCCTCTACATCATGTCATCTTACCTAATGTGTTACTCTGTTCTTATGAACTTAATACTATAGATGCATGCTGGATAGCGGTCGATGTGTGGAGTAATAGTAGTAGATGCAGGCAGGAGTCGGTCTACTTGTCGCGGACGTGATGCCTATATACATGATCATGCCTAGATATTCTCATAATTATGCACTTTTCTATCAATTGCTCGACAGTAATTTGTTCACCCACTGTAATACTTATGCTATCTTGAGAGAAGCCACTAGTGAAACCTATGGCCCCCGGGTCTATCTTCCATCATATTAATCTCCTGTCAACTAGCTATTTCTGTTGCCATTTATTTTGCTACCTTTACTTTTAATCTTTATCATAAAAGTACCAAAAATATTATCTTATCATCTCTATCAGATCTCACTTTTGCAAGTGGCCATGAAGGGATTGACAACCCCTTTATCGCGTTGGTTGCATGGTTCTTATTTGTTTGTGTAGGTACGAGGGACTTGCATGTGGCCTCCTACTGAATTGATACCTTGGTTCTCAAAAACTGAGGGAAGTACTTATGCTACTTTGCTGCATCACCCTTTCCTCTTCAAGGGAAAACCAACGCATGCTCAAGAGGTAGCAAGCCGGTAACCCGACGTCGTCGTCCAACGCAACCGCAACCGCAACGCCCTCAAGGACTTAGCAGCTGAAGCCAAGGCAGAGCTGCCTCCACGACGCCCACACCGACGTACACCGTCCTACGCCTCACCGCTGCCGCTCCACTGTCGCAACCGTCCACTGCACCGGAGCTGTTCCCACTACGCCGTCGTTCGCTTCTTCGGATCTGGTTCCCCACAGCCGACAGACGGCCACCGCACCACACTCAACAATTTGGCCATGGGTTCGTCCAAAGCTCCACCGTCCTCCACAACTTCTCGTTTCCAGTGAACCACAAGAAGATCGTTGGAGAAACAGAAGGAGGACACAACACTGCCAGCAGAAAGAGGTACTCCTCTTCCCTTATTCGTGCAAATCTTACGTATGTGCTCACACCGTATTCATCCCACGAAAGAAACTAGTTGTGCGCTTTGTACTGCATCTTCTTCGTGATACTAAATGCACAAGGTTTCCTCCCATTTACTATTTCACCTTTGCTAGAGATCAGTAGCCCACCTGGATTTCAATTCAGGGTCAGTCGAATCGCAATTAAAAGAAGCAGCACCCGCTTAGGCGCGCGGAGCACCTAGTCCGCCTGTTCGCCGGGGAAGCGGTGCATCAGTGTCTATCATAGGGGTGTGGGGCGCAGGAGCTGCTTGCGCCTGATCTGGAGGTCGGTGGGGCTTGAAGGGATGGCCGGGGCGGTGCCAAGCACGGCGGTGCGTGTGAGGTCGAGGGGAGGGCGGAGGCAGGGGACTGGGCCGGTGGTCGCTGGCGTTTCGAGGAAGATCGTAACACTGACTGGCTGGAGGTAGATGAAGGCGATCTGCCCGTTCTTTGTACATCGGACGGTGCAGAAAAAATGGACTGACCTATTTGTTTTCAGTCGACTGTTATTTTCATAGGACCACACCTTGTGGTGTGCTGGAGGAGCATCTGCATTTCCCAGCCATCCCTGTGCTCATATTTCAAAATCCTAGAATCTAGTAATTTCGTGTGCCATGCATGTTGTAGAGCTATCATATGTCTCCCGTCATTTATTTCTCACCGACCTGCTATCTGCTACCTTTACACTGTACTACTGGTGCACACACTTCACCCATACTCACACTTTGTTTTTATGCATGGGTATTTCAGACTCTGACGCAGTGTTGATGAATACAAAAAAGAAAAGACAGAAGTCGCTCCAGTGTAATTCGAAGATAAGCACTAAGCATCTCAGCGCTCTAAAGGGTGCAGTGCCAGCAGATGGAGACAGTAAACATAGCTCTGCAGTTGATGATCTCAATTGCCACACACAACCATCCCAGGTGCTTGCTTTAACTTCGCGATGTCAAATGTGGTTGCATGTTGCATATGGTGTCTAGCTTGTACTGCTTCCAATTTGGTTAAATTGCATCAGCTTACTTTACACATTATACCTTTGATAATGACATGCCTTCCTGTTTTTGATACATACTACATATGTCTATTAACCATGTTCGTACATCAAACTAATGCTCTTTTGTATCCCTCATCAATCAATTATGACGAGACAGTCACCCGAGTGGGTTATTGTGAGACGCGCTACTCGTTTAAAGAGTGCAGTGTCATCCTCCCCACATGATTCTCAAGAAACAGCAAAGCTAAATGAAGATAGTCAACGTAGCTCTCTAGTTGATGACCGCAATTCCCCCACACCACCATCGCAGGTGCTTGCTCTTACTTGGCAGTGTGATATGTGGTTGCATGTTGCATATGGTGTCTAGCTTGTAATGCTTCTAATAAGGGTAAATTGCATCTGCTTAGTTAACACATTATACCTGTGAATATGACATGCGTTCCTGTTTTTGGTACATATTACGTCTTTTTATTAACCATGTTCTTAATCAAACTACTTTTCTTGTGTATCCCTCATCAATCACTTCTGACGAGACACCTTCAAGTTGACAATGTAATATTAGTTGCATCTTGCATATCATTTCAAACATGTATTGCCTCTAATTTGTTGAAGTGCCACTTATAATGAGACACATCTAACTTGGTAGAGTGATTTTGGTTGGATCTTTCATATGGTGTCTAGATTGCATTGCTTCCAATTTGTTGAAATGCCTTCTGCTTAGCGTTTTTCATACATATTCCATCCTCCTACAATGTGGTTGCCATACATAAAAGTTGTGTTCGTCAGTATCATGCATCAAATTTTGGAAGTGCGAATTTCATTCCTTTTTCTTGTGTGTTTACTTGACAAGGAAAAATCTAAAAGGACGAAGGCACGGAATGATGGTGGTCCTCTGGAGCAACCGAAACAGATGATCTCTGCAGATTCTCCTGCTACTCCTACTGCAGTGCAAGTTCCAAATCTCATCTTCCCTACTCCACAACCCCAGGTGCTGGCTCTAACATGGTAGTGTGATATCTGGTTGCATGTTGCATATGGTGCCTAGCCTGTATTTCTCCAAATTTGTTAAATTGCATCTCCTTAGCTTACACATTATACATGTGAATATGACACGCCTTCCTGTTTTTGGTACATACTACATCTGCCGATCACACCATGTTCTTACATCAAACTAATGTTCTTGTGTATCCTGCATCTATCGCTTATGATGAAACAGTCACACATGTGGGTTAGTATGAGACGCTCTACTCTTATAAAGAGTGCAGTTTCATCCTCTCACATGATTCTCAAGAAACAACAAGCCTAATTGAAGATATTGAACGTAGCTCTGTACTTGAAGACCGCACTTCCCCTACACCACCATCGCAGGTGCCTGCTCTAACTTCACAATGTGATATGTGGTTGCATGTTGCATACGGTGTCTAGCTTGTAATGCTTCTAATTTGGGTAAATTGCATCTGCTTAGTTTACACATTATACCTGTGAATATGACATGCCTTCCTATTTTTGGTACACACTACATCTATGTGTTAACCATGTTCTTACATGAAACTACCTCTCTTCTGTATCCTGCATCAATCACTTACGATGAGACACCTTTATTCGTTGCATATTGCATATTATTTCTAGCCTGTTGCGATGTATTGCTCCTAATTTGGTCAAATACATTTGTTAGGCCACCCTTTTAATTTGGCAGAGTGATATTAGTTTCATCTTTCATATGGTTTATAGCTTCCATTGCTTCTAACTAGTTCAAACACCTTGTGCTTAGTTTACACTTTATACATCATACATGTCAATATGTCATGCCGTCCTGTTTTCATACATATTCCATCCTCCCATCATGCGGCTGTATTACATGAAAGTAGTGCTCGTCAGTATCATGCATCAATGAGTTCTAAAGAGCAAATTTTATTCCTTTTTCTTGTGGGTTTGACTTGACAAGGCAAAATAAAAAAAGAGGAAGGAAAATAGTAAGAAAGGTGATGATGGTGGTCCTCTGCAGCAACATAAACGGAGCATCTATATGGATTCTCCTTGTACTGCTAGTGCATTACAAGTTCCAAGTCTCCACTCCCCTACTCCACCATCCAAGGTGTTGCATATGGTGTCTAGCTTGTATTGCTCCTAATTAGTGTAAACTGCATCTGCTTAGCTTGCACATGATACGTGTCAATATGACACGCTTTCCTGTTTTTGGTACATACTATATCTGTCTATCACACCATGTTCTTACATGAAACTACTCTTCTTGTGTATCCTGTGTCAGTCACGTATGATGGGACACCTTTAAGTTGGCAGTGTGATATTGGTTTGCGTCTTGAATATGATTTCTAGCATGTAGTGCTTCTAGTTTGACGAACGTCACCTATGATGAGACCGTTTTAACTTGGCAGAGTGATATTGATTGCACCTTCCATATGGTGTCTAGCTTGCAGTGCTTCTAATTTGTTGAAGTGCCTTCTGCTTAGTTACCACATCATAGGTGTGAATATGTCAAGCCGTCCAATTTTCCATACATATTCCATCCTCGTATCATGACTTTGCCTTTCATCAGAGTAGTGTTCGTCAGTATCATGCATGAATGAGTTCTGAAGAGAGAATTCTATTCCTTTTTCTTGTCGGTTTGACCTCACAATGCAAAATCAATAAAGCAGAAGGAAATTGGTAAGGCATTGGATGATGGTGGTCCTTCCGAGCAACTGAAACGGAGGGTCTCTACAGATTCTACTCCGCCATCCTCGTAGCTGTGTAGATGATGAGCACATCTCCCCTACTCCACCATCGCAGGTGCTTGCTCTAACTTGGCACTATTATATGTGGTTGCATGTTGCATATGATGTCTAGCTTGTATTGCTTCTAACTTTGTTGAATTGCATCTGCTTACTTTACACATAATGCGTGTGAATATGACACGTGTTCCTATTTCTAGAACATACTATATCTGATCACACCATGTTCTTACATCAGACTACTGTTCTTGCATATCCCGCATCAGTCACTTATGATAAGGCACCTTTAAGTCTCCACTGTGATATTAGTTGTGTCTTGCATATGATTTCTAGCATGTACTGCTTCTAATTTGTTGAAACGCCAAACAGTTTGAACTTCACAGAGTGATATTGGTTGCACCTTTCATATGGTGTCTAGCTTGCAGTGCTTCTAATTTGTTGAAATGCCTTCTGCTTAGTTACCACATCATAGGTGTGAATATGTCACGTCGTCCTGTTTTTCATACATATTCCATCCTCGTATCATGTGTTTGCCTTTCATCCGAGTAGTGTTCATCAGTATCATGCATGAATGAGTTCTGAAGAGCGATTTTTATTCCTTTTTCTTATCGGTTTGACTTCACAATGCAAAATCAATACAGCTGAAGGAAATTAGTCCGGCAGTGGATGATGGTGGTCCTTCGGAGCAACTCGAACAGAGGGTCTCTACAGATTCTACTCCGCCATCCTACCAACAAGATTCGCAAGACAACACAAGGCTGGACAGTCAATGTAGCTGTGTAGATGATGAGCACATCTCCCCTACTCCACCATCACAGGTGCTTGCTCTAACTTGGCACTATTATATGTGGTTGCATGTTGCGTATGATGTCTAGCTTGTATTGCTTCTAACTTTTTTGAATTGCATCTGCTTACTTTACACATAATGCCTGTGAATATGACACGTGTTCCTGTTTCTAGAACATACGTGTAGATGATGAGCACATCTCCCCTACTCCACCATCACAGGTGCTTGCTCTAACTTGGAACTGTTATATGTGGTTGCGTGTTCCATATGATGTCTAGTTTGTATTGCTTCTGATTTTGTTGAATTGCATCGGTGTAGCTTACAACTTATATCTGCAAAGATCACTCACCCATAAGACACATTTAACTTGGGAGTGTGATGTAGGTTGCATCTTGCATTGTCTTCTAGCTTGTACTGCTTCAAATTTCTTGAAATGGCACTTACGACGAGACACGTTTTACCTGATAGAGTGATATTGGTTGCATGTTCATATGGTGCCTAGCTTTCATTTCTTCTATTTTTGTTGAAATGCCTTCTGCTTACTGTTTTTCATACATATTCCTACGGGCAGGCATAAAAACCAATAAACTGAACACCGGACAGAAGCCGAAACCGAAGAAACCGAATTTTCAGTTTTTATCAATAATATAGAAAAATTCGGTTTCTGCTTGTACTAATCGAACTAGGTTCGGTTTGTAATACGGTTAGACGAAACAAAACCGAACACGGAGTACGTGAGACATAGTGTAACACCCACGATGCGGCTATATCTCCCACGTGTCGAGGCACAACTTAGAGGCATAACCGCATTATGGTTTTGTCGCAAGAAGGGTCATCTTCACACAATCCCATGTAATGAACAAGAATGGGATAACGAGAGTTGGCTTACAATCGCCACTTCACACAATACATAAATATAATTCACACATCATCCAAAATCCACACATAGACCGACTACGGTCAAAATCTAAATGAAAATAAGATAACCCCAAATGCTAGATCCCCGATCGTCCCAACTGGGCTCCACTACTGATCATCAGGAAAAGAAACATAGTAACGACCACGTTCCTCGTCGAACTCCCACTTGAGCTCGGTTGCATCATCTGCACTGGCATCGTCGACACCTGCAACTGTTTTGGTAGAATCTGTAAGTCACGAGGACTCAGCAATCTCACACCGGCGAGATCAAAACTATTTAAGCTTATAGGAAAGGATGGTGTAATGAGGTGGAACTGCAGCAGGCACTAAGCATATATGGTGGCTAACATACGCAAATGAGAGCAAGAAGAGAGGCAACGCAATGGTCGCGAAGCTAGAATGATCAAGAAGTGATCCTGAAACTACTTACGTTCATGCATAACCCAAACCGTGTTCACTTCCCGGACTCCGCCGAGAAGAGATCATCACGGCTACACACACGTTTGATGTATTTTAATTAAGTCAAGTGACAAGTTCTCTACAACCGGACATTAACAAATTCCCATCTGCCTCATAACCGCGGGCACGGCTTTCAAAAGATAATACCCTGCAGGGGTGTCCCAACTTAGCCCATTATAAGCCCTCACGGTCAACGAAGGATAAACCTTCTCCCGGAAAGACCCGATCAGTCTCGGAATCCCGGTTTACAAGACATTTCGACAATGGTAAAACAAGACCAGCAAAGCCGCCCGATGTGCCGACAAATCCCGATAGGAGCTGCACATATCTCGTTCTCAGGGCAACACCGGATGAGACTAGCTATGAGTAAAACCAGTCCTCAAGTTTCCCCAAGGTGGCCCCACAGGCAGCTCGGTTCGAACCAACACTCGAAGGAGCACTGGCCCGTGGGGGTCTAAAATAAAGATGACCCTCGGGCTCGTGAAAACCCAAGGGAAGTGTAGGTGGTAGGTGGTCAAATGGTAAAACCAAGGTTGGGCCTTGCTGGAGGAGTTTTATTCAAAGCGAACTGTCAAGGGGGTCCCATAAATCACCAAACCGCGTAAGGAACGCAAACTCAAGGAACATAACACCGGTATGACGGAAACTAGGGCGGCAAGAGTGGAACAAAACACCAGGCATAAGGCCGAGCCTTCCACCCTTTACCAAATATATAGATGCATTAATTAAATAAGAGATATTGTGATATTCCAAAATATCCATGTTCCAACATGGAACCAACTTCAACTTCACCTGCAACTAGCAACGCTATAAGAAGGGCTGAGCAAAAGCGGTAACTTAGCCAAACAACGGTTTGCTAGGAAAGGATGGTTAGAGGCTTGACATGGCAATATGGGAGGCATGATATAGCAAGTGGTAGGTAGCGCAGCATGGCAATAGAACGAACAACTAGCAAAGCAAAGATAGAAGTGATTTCGAGGGTATGGTCATCTTGCCTGCAAGGTTCTCAGAGTTGTCGAAAGCTTGATCCTCGTAAGCGTACTCAACAGGTTCCTCGTTCACGAACTCGTCTCCCGGCTCTACCCACAGCAAGAACACAAGCAATGGAACCACAATCAATCACGGGAAATGCACCAGCAACATGATGCAAAACATGCATGATATGCGGGATATGATATGCGATGCATAGGCGTGCTCCGGAGGAAAAATGATGAACAAGGCAGTAACTTGGCAAACCAAGCATGCCACTGGAAAGATGAGATGATTTCGGTCGAAATCGATATAAAGATCACCGGAAACGGATGCACGGTTTGCAAATGGCAAGCAAAACAAGAATGACACGAATCTGTGATTAACAGCATGATAGCACTTAGAATACAACAAGTAACTATGCTACAGCACTCCAACATAGCAACAAAGCATATGGCAGTAATCTAAAGGAGATGCTTGACAAAAGCTGAACACTGAGCTACGGCTAGATCACACCACAGCAGGTTCAAACAAGCATGGAAAAAGTGCAAAAGATAACAGGTTCACAGACTTGGTGAAATTACTGGACATGGCTGAAACAGCATCAGGTAGCAATGTTCAGAGCACGAAATCAACATGCTACAGGAACTTAACATAGCAAAACAAGGCATAGCATGAATTTACTAAATTCATAGAATAGAAGTCCCTTACTGACCATGAGCCAAGAAAGACCAGAAGATATGATGGCAACCATGTAAACATAGAAAGTTTCATTAACAGGTTCCAGACTTGGCAGAAAACAGTATGGCAGAAACAGTATTTATGAGGGCATCTTGGTGAGCTTGATGCACTCACCAGAAAGCAATGCATGACAAAACAAGCATACCTACAGCAAGATGGCATGTTTATGAAGCTAACCATGCAAGAGAAAGTACATAGTATGTAGGGATCAGCTACACCAAGCTTGGCAAAATTGAATATCATGTTAACAATCTGCCAGGAATATCTTATAGCAAAAGTAGAGCAAGATTGAGACATGCTATCGCACTCCATAATTGCAAAAAGGGGGCATGAATGGATAGAGCACAACTATATCTACAAAACATACTTACTGAACATCACCAAAAGGAGCATGGATCTCCCTGTAAACACATGGATACATAGCAACAAAATAACAGCAGTCACAGACTGTAAAATTACCAAGTCCCTGAAATCAGAAATATCACGAAGCCTAGTTTGCATGCTTGTGCTAGTCACCACAGAGATCACAAAAATACATGTCATACACCTCTGTAAAGATGGCATGGCATACATCAAAATACATGTAGAGCTCCTGCCCATAGGATGGACACATTAAATGCAACAAAAATAACAAATCCTCAAGTTCTGATAAGTAACAGCAGTTAACAGCATATAGCACTCTTGCACCAGAGCTTTAGGCATCAAGATGGACTCAAATGAACATGGCACAATGGAACAAAATGAAGAGCATCTCAAGGCGAACATTTTGACATATCACATGCACGAAACGGAGCTATATGCAGAGAGTTATGATGCAATGAACAGAGGCATATAATGTAAATAATATGGGACTTAGAAGAATTCGGGGGAGAGGAGAAGTCAACCCACTTTCCAGATCTGGATCGGGCGCTCGGCTAGGGCTCGCCGGGGCGGCTGCCGGAGACAGAGGAGGGGGCGGCCGGAGGAGGCGTCGCCGGGGAGGAGGAAGAAGGGGCGCGGCGCCGGCGATGTGGGGGACGCGGCGGCGCGGGTGCGAGCGCGCTCGGGC